>NW_002476439.1:5204-81271 GCF_000189635.1 Tetrahymena thermophila SB210 | reverse complement strand
AAAGTTTGAAATTTTATCATAGAAAGCGAAAAAGAAATAAGTAGGTAAATAAATAAAGATTATATATATTAGAATATTTAATGCATATTTTATAAAAAGAAGTAATATTCTAATTAAAAATATTTGAATTTTAAATTAGAATAATTTTTAATAATGAAAAAAATAATTAAGAAAGTTTATAAAAATTAAATAAAAAACTATGTTGATAAAATGTAATTTTTAGTAAATGTCTATAATTCTCCTTCATATTCTTCAATAAAATAAACTCCAAATGAAGCGAAATAAAATTATTTTATGATAAATTTGATAAAAAATAGAAATTAAATAATAAATTGAGAATTAATTTAATCAAATTCCAGACTATGTTAAAGTTAAAAAATAAAAAGATTAATTAAAAAAATGAAATAAGAAATTAAGTCAAATTATTTTACAAGTTGGAAATCAATTCAAAATTTAAAAACTAAATAGTGATAAAACTTAGCTTAGCTTTTATCACCTTCAAAACTATTAAAAGTAGAATATATTTAATAAAAAGAAGATTAAAAAATAATAAAAATTTAAAAAAATAAGAAATTCTTTATGAAAGAAAATAAATAAAAAAGATTTTAAAAAAGAAAAGAATTGATAATGAAAGCATTATTAACTGAAAATTTATTCATAAAATATGGAACTATTAAAAATTAATTATAAAAAATTTATTCGAAATAAAAAGGTGAAGAAAAATTAGATAAAGATAATTAAAACAATTCTAATTGCTAGTTTGTTTTACACTAATTTTATTGAGCAAATCAAATATAAAATACATATTATACATATTATTTTTTTAGTGCGTAGTATTTATTATTAATAATTATTATTCTTACCTCTATTTATAAATTCATAAACAAATTCATTAAACTATTATTTTTAAATCATTCATTCATTCATTTATTTATTTATTCATTCATTTATTATTTATTTTATTTTAATTTCTTTCGTACTTTAATTTTCAAAATTACTCAACTATTAATGCTTCTTTTAAGATATATTTTTGTTAGTTATCACGTAAATAGAAATATAAACATAGATCTTTTTAAGATAGATTTTATTTTTTTTCATCTTAGATTACAACTTAATAGGAATAATCTGGGTAATTTAATACCTCAACTTACTATCCTTCTAGCCAAACTCTCAACTCTAAAGTAATATTTTCATCTAGCAATTATGTCTTATTTCCTTTTACAAATTTATCAATTCCTTAATATCCTTCGTAATTCATCTTATTGTTTTAAATTTTAAAAAAGTAGCTAATTCCATCAAAATATCCTTTATTGTTATTGAAATTCTCATTTTTCATTAATCCTATTATAAAGTAACCACTATTTCCCTTTTGAAATTAAATCCTAAATATGTATTTTTTATCTCTTTCCAATATCTGAGAAATGCAATTAGTTTCGTTACCTTTTTAAATCCCTTAGTAGTTAGTTTCATTTAAAGAAATTTCAAATTAATTATTCATATTTTTAACTATTTCTATTCGTTAGTTTCCATCATTAAAATTGCTTTTCTAAAATTATAGTTCATTCAAGATACTCTTCCCTTTTAACAATAATAAATCAAAGATAGGAAATTGTTTTAAGGTATTTTCCAATTCAGATTTTTCAAAAATAAATGATTCTAGTATTTTTTATTGAACTCTGTATGTTTAACTATTATCAAAATTTTATCCGTTTTCATTTAGATTCTATTTCTTTTTTACTATTTTAACAAACTCTTTTATATAATTTGTTTCTAGACTCCTCAAAATATTAAAGCTTTATTCTTCAGAGAACATTTCGTCTGTGTTTATATTTTTTGAAAATGGATATGTTTCAATTAAGTATCTCATCAAGTTATCTCGATAATTATTTGAGATAAAATTGAATTTGTTATCAAGAACATTGAGTAGATTTGATATTTAAAATGAATTTTTAACTGATTAGAGGTGTTAAGGATCATCTTGTAATTTGATCAAATGCTCAACGTATTCATTTACATTGTTTATTTTCTCATCATTTAATTCTGAAAATCTGATAGCTTTTTTACCTTCTTGATTCATTTTGTCAAATGAAATTTATTCAAAAAAGAGACTTAGTTTTTACATTTATTGTCTAATTTGATTCAAAAACTCTTCACTGCAATAATTAGTTTTGTTAGAAATTAATTTCATTAATTAATCTATTTTATTATTATCTTGTTATGGTAATATATTATTATTTAAGTTATTATCAGAGCTGACTTGACTTTATGTTTAATCTTCAAAAAAGTTAAGCTAATCTAAAAAATCTAATAAAAATATTTTGCTTTTGTTTAATCTGTCAAAATCGATTAATTGTTGAATTTTGTCACATTGATTGAGCAACTCTTAAAGCAGCTGGGTATTTTTAGCTTTATTTAACTCTACTTACTAAATGAAGTCTTTACACGATTTTTGGTAGAGCGCAAAAGACTTATTCTAATCTTACATGAGCAGTGATTTTAAGTTTTGAATTTAAGATATTTCTTGATACCTTTTCAAAATTTACTCTTTGCCAAAAGGCATTTCGAGAGCTTGATTGATTGCTTTTTTCTAAGCGACATCAATTTTTTTAATGATTTCATCTTTTAGCTAAGTGAAGTAGGAATTGATTTAATTGAGGACGCTTTATGTTGAATTGAGATTCTTAGCCTTCAAATGAATATTCTGAATAATCTGCTAATCATTGAGAGGTGGCCATTTATAATGAAAATCAGAATCTGAATTTTCAATAATTTTTTAGATGAGCATGTAATTGGCACCTCTAAATTGTAAATCTTATTCGAAGCAATCAACACATTAGAATATGTTAGAGTTAGGAAGGGATGAAATTTCATTAACTTAGATAAAGGCAAGTTTATTTTTAGTATGAAAGATACAATTTTATTGAATAGGAATACTATTCAGAGCTAATTAGTCCATTTTATTTGATTAATTGAGTATGCTAATTTTTGAGAAGTTTTGATTTATTAAATAAAAATCAGAAGATTGAAATTTTATCATAGAAAGCAAAAAAGAAATAGTTAAACAAACAAATAAAAATAAAAATAGGTATTAGAATATTTAATGTACATTTTAAAAAAAGAGCAAATAAAATATATTTGAATATTAAATAGAAAATATAAAAAAAACTAAGTATATTCATTTTATAATAAAATATCATGAATATTAAATTTTATTAAATCATATTAAATATTATTAAATTTTATTTTGCTTAATATATTAATATTTAATCAAATAAATTTTTTTGAATCATATTATAATATATTTTTTTAGATTTTTAAAACGCTTTAACGAAATATTTATTTGAAAAAAAAACTTATGAAGAAAAATAAGTACAAAAAAATTAAAACAGATCTAATAGCAAATTTGTTTTACACTCATTTTACTGGACCAATATAATATATAATATATATTATGCCTATTATTTTTTTACTACATAGTATTCATTATTATTCTAACCTCTATATTTCAATTTATTAGCAAATTAATTCAAATATTATTATTTTGAATTTCTTCCAAAATTTAATTTTCAAAATTATTCAACTATTAATGCTTCTTTTAAGATATATTTATCTTAGTGCCAACATAAATGGAAATATAAACATAGATCTTTTTAAGATAAATTTTATTTAAATTAATCTTAAATTTCAACTTTATAGGAATAATCTGGGTAATTTAATACCTCAACTTACTATCCTTCTAGCCAAACTCTCAACTCTAAAGTACTATTTTCATCTAGCAATTATGTCTTATTTCCTTTTACAAATTTATCAATTCCTTAATTTCCTTAGTAATTCATCTTATTGTTTTAAATTTGAAAAAAGTAGCTCATTTTATCATTATGTCCATAATCTTTATTGAAATTCTCATTTTTCATTAATCCTATCATAAAGTAACCATTAAATCCCTTTTGAAATTAAATCCTAAATATGTATTTTTTATCTCTTTCCAATATCTAAGAAATGCAATTAGTTTCATAATTTTTATTACTCCCTTAGTAGTAAGTTTAATTTATAGAAATTTCAAATTAATTATTCATATTTTTAACTATTTCTATTCGCTAGTTTCCATCATATAAATTGCTTTTCTAAAATTATAATTCATTCAAGATACTCTTCTCTTTTAACAATAATAAATCAAAGATAGGAAATTGTTTTAAGGTATTTTCCAATTCAGGTTTTTCAAATCTAAATGATTCTAGTATTTTTTATTGAACTCTGTATGTTTAACTATTATCAAAGTTTTATTGGTTTTAATTTAGATTCTATTTCTTTTTTACTATTTTAACAAACTCTTTTATATAATTTGTTTCTAGACTCCTCAAAATATTAAAGCTTTATTCTTCAGAGAACATTTCGTCTGTGTTTATATTTTTTGAAAATGGATATGTTTCAATTAAGTATCTCATCAAGTTATCTCGATAATTATTTGAGATAAAATTGAATTTGTTATCAAGAACATTGAGTAGATTTGATATTTAAAATGAATTCTTAACTGATTAGAGGTGTTAAGGATCATTTTATAATTTGATCAAATGCTCAACGTATTCATTTACATTGTTTATTTTCTCATCATTTAATTCTGAAAATCTGATAGCTTTTTTACCTTCTTGATTCATTTTGTCAAATGAAATTTATTCAAAAAAGAGACTTAGTTTTTACATTTATTGTCTAATTTGATTCAAAAACTCTTCACTGCAATAATTAGTTTTGTTAGAAATTAATTTCATTAATTAATCTATTTTATTATTATCTTGTTATGGTAATATATTATTATTTAAGTTATTATCAGAGCTGACTTGACTTTATGTTTAATCTTCAAAAAAGTTAAGCTAATCTAAAAAATCTAATAAAAATATTTTGCTTTTGTTTAATCTGTCAAAATCGATTAATTGTTGAATTTAGTCACATTGATTGAGCAACTCTTAAAGCAACTGGGTATTTTTAGCTTTATTTAACTCTACTTACTAAATGAAGTCTTTACACGATTTTTGGTAGAGCGCAAAAGACTTATTCTAATCTTACATGACCAGTGATTTTAAGTTTTGAATTTAAGATATTTCTTGATACCTTTTCAAAATTTATTCTTTGCCAAAAGGCATTTCGAGAGCTTGATTGATTGCTTTTTTCTAAGCGACATCGATTTTTTTAATGATTTCATCTTTTAGCTAAGTGAAGTAAGAATTGATTTAATTGAGGACGCTTTATGTTGAATTGAGATTCTTAGCTTTCAAATGAATATTCTGAACAATCTGCTAATCATTGAGAGGTGGCCATTTATAATGAAAATCAGAATCTGAACTTTCAATAATTTTTTAGATGAGCATGTAATTGGCACCTCTAAATTGTAAATCTTATTCGAAGCAATCTACACATTAGAATATGTTAGAGTTAGGAAGGGATGAAATTTCATTAACTTAGATAAAAGCAAGTTTATTTTGAGGATGAAAGATACAATTTTATTGAATAGGAATATTATTGGGAGATAATTAGTCCATTTTATTTGATTGATTGAATGTACTTGGATATTATTTATTACAAAATTAAAAATCTTAAACTTTTGAGATTGCTTTGATTAATTAAATAAAAATAAAAGATTGAAATTTTATCATAGAAAGCAAAAAAGAAATAAGTAAATAAATAAAGATTATATATATAGAATATTTAAAGTGTTAAAAAAAAAAACAAATATTCTAATTAAAAATTATTGAATTTTAAATTAGGTAATTATTTTTTATGTGTTTTATTTTTATTATTTTTTGTTTGTTTTACTTTTTTTTTCGCCTGATTTTTGGATTTAAAAAACAAAAAAAAAATTTATGAAAAAAAATTAGATCAAGAAAATAAAACATACTTAAAAGCTAAATTGTTTTAGATTAATTTTACTGAGCCAATAAAACACAAAATACATATTATGCCTATTATTTTTTACTGTATTTTATTTTTATCAGCAATTACTATTCGAACCTCTATATTTAAAGTTATAAGCAAATTCAATTATTATTTTTAAATCATTCATTCTATTTATTTGATTTTAAATTTTATCCTTATTTTAATTTTCAAAATTAATCAACTATTAATGCTTCTTTTAAGATATATTTATTTTAGTGTCCATATAAACAAAAATATAAGCATAGATCTTTTTAAGATAGATTTTATTTATATTTATCTTAGATTTCAACTTTATAGGAATAATCTGGGTAATTTAATACCTCAATTTACTATCCTTCTAGCCAAACTCTCAACTCTAAAGTACTATTTTCATTTAGCAATTATGTCTTTTCTCCTTTTAAAAATTTATCAATTCCATAACCTCCATTGTATTTCATTTTATTATTTTCTAATCTAAAATAGTAGCCCATATTCTCACTATATCCATATTTATGATTGAAATTCTCATTTTTCATTAATCCTATCATAAAATTACCATAACCTTCCTTTTGAAATTAAATCCTAAATATGTATTTTTTATCTCTTTCTAAAATCTAAGAAATGCAATTAGTTTCATTACCTTTATAACTCCCTTAGTAGTTAGTTTCATTAATAGAAATTTCAAATTAATTATTCATATTTTTAACTATTTCTATTCGCTAGTTTCCATCATGTAAATTGTTTTTCTAAAATTATAGTTGATTCAAGATATTCTTCCCTTTTAACAATAATAAATCAAAGATTGGAAATTTTTTTAATGTATTTTCCAATTCACGTTTTTCAAAAATAAACGATTCTAGTATTTTTTATTGAACTCTGTATGTTTAACTATTTTCAAAGTTTTATTAGTTTTCATTTAGATTCTATTTCTTTTTTACTATTTTAACAAACTCTTAAATATAATTTGTTTCTAGACTCCTCAAAATATTAAAGCTTTATTCTTCAGAGAACATTTGGTCTGTGTTTACATTTTTCAAAAATGGATATGTTTCAATTAAGTATTTAATCAAGTTATCTCGATAACTATTTGAGATAAAATTGAATTTGTTATCAAGAACATTGAGTAGATTCGATATTTAAAATTAATTCTTAACTGATTAGAGATGTTAAGGATTATCTTATATTTTTATCAAATGCTCAACATATTCATTTACACAGTTTATTTTTTCATCATTTAATTCTGAAAATCGGATAGCTTTTTTACCTTCTTGATTCATTTTGTCAAATGAAATTTATTCCAAAAATAAACTATTTTTTTGCATTTATTGTCTAACTTGATTCAAAAACTCTTTACTGCAATAATTAGTTTCGTTAGAAATTAATTTCATTAATTAATCTATTTTACTATTAACTTATTATGGTAATGTATTATTATTATTATTATTATTATTATTATTATTATTATTATTATTATTATTATTATTATTATTATTATTTTTAAATTTATTTTCAGATTTGACTTGACTTTATTTTTAATCTTCAAAAAAGTTAAGTTGATCTAAAAAATCTAATAAAAATATTTTGCTTTTGTTTAATCTGTCAAAATCTATTAATTGTTGAATTTTGTCACATTCATTGAGCAATTCTTAAAATAGCTGCGTATTTTTACCTCTATTTAACTCTACTTACTAAATGAAATCTTTACACTATTTTTGGTAGACCTCAAAAGACTTATTCTAGTCTTAAATAAGTGATTTTAAGTTTTGAATTTAAGATATTTCTTGATACTTTTTCAAAATTTTCTCTTTGCCAATAGGCATTTCGAGAGCTTGATTGATTGCTTTTTTCTAAGCGACATCTATTTTTTTAATGATTTCATCTTTTAGCTAAGTGAAGTAAGAATCGATTTAATTGAGGACGCTTTATGTTGAATTGAGATTCTTAGCCTTCAAATCAATATTTTGAATGATCTGCTAATCACTCAGAGGAGGCCATCTATAATGAAAATCAGAATCTGAATTTTTAATAATATTTTCAATGAGCATGTAATTGGCATGTCTAAACTGTAAATCTTTTTCGAAGCAAGAAAAACATTTGAATATGCTAGAGTTAGGAAGGGATGAAATTTCATTAACTTAGATAAAAGCAACTTTATTTTGAGGATGAAAGATACAATTTTATTGAATAAGACTACTTTTGGAAGTTAATTAATACATTTTATTTAATTGATTGAATATGATTAGATATATTATAACTAAACTTAAAAACCTCAAACTTTTCAGACTGTTTTTATT
Source organism: Tetrahymena thermophila SB210 (assembly GCF_000189635.1). Lineage (NCBI taxonomy): Eukaryota > Ciliophora > Oligohymenophorea > Hymenostomatida > Tetrahymenidae > Tetrahymena > Tetrahymena thermophila. The sequence continues at coordinate 73,070 of NW_002476439.1, read as the reverse complement.
TATTAGATAATAAGATTAAATCTATTAAAATATTTAATGTATGTTTTAAAATAAAAACTAATATTCTAATAAAAAATAGTTGAATTTTAAATTGGGTAAAAATCTAATATTACGAATTTCATCTAATTTTACATTAATTGTATGTTGTCTATTATGGTATATATTTAGTTAACTTTCTATTTTTTATTATATTATTGAACTTTCACTAATAAAAATATTTTAACTTATTAAAAAAAATCAATTTACCAGAATATTTATTTGAAAAAAAAATCATGAGAAAAATTAGAACAAAAAAATTAAAACAGAACAAATGTCTAATTTGAATTACACTCTTTTTAATTAATCAGTAAATATATATATATAATACATATTATACCTATTATTCTTTCAATATATTGTATTTATTGTTAATAATTATTATTCGAATCTATATATTTATAGACAAATTTATCTATTATTTTTAAATCCTTCATTCATTTTTTTCTTTATTTTATTTTGAATTTCATTCTTACTTTAATTTTCAAAATTAACCAACTATTAATGCTTCTTTTAAGATATATTTCTGTTAGTGTTAATATAAATAGAAAAATAGACATAGATCATTTGAAGATAGGTTTTATTTATATTCATCTGAGATTTCAATTTTATAGGAATAATCTGGGTAATTTAATACCTCAACTTACTATCCTTCTAGCCAAACTCTCAACTCTAAAGTACTATTTTCATCTAGCAATTATGTTTTACCTCCTTTTACAAACTTATCAATTCCATAACCTCCTGCATATTTCATCTTATTATTTTCTAATAAAAAATAGTAGCTCATTTTATCCTTATATCCCCAAGCTTTATTGAAATTCTCATTTTTCATTAATCCTATCATAAAATAACAATCATTTCTCTTTTCAAATTAAATCCTAAATATGTATTTTTTATCTCTTTACAATATCTAAGAAATGCAATTAGTAGCATTAGTTTTATAGCTCCCTTAGTAATTAGTTTCATTTATAGAAATTTCAAATTAGTTATTCATATTATTAACTATTTCTATTCGCTAGTTTCCATCAAATATATTGCTTTTCTAAAATTGTAGTTGATTCAAGATACTCCTCTCTTTTATCAATAATAAATCAAAGATAGGAAATTGTTTTAAGGTATTTTCCAATTCACGTTTTTCAAAACTAAATGATTCTAGTATGTTTTATTGAACTATGTATGTTTAACTATTATCAAAGTTTTATTGGTTTTAATTTAGATTCTATTTCTTTTTTACTATTTTAACAAACTCTTTTATATAATCTGTTTCTAGACTCCTCAAAATATTAAAGCTTTATTCTTCAGAGAACATTTCGTCTGTGTTTACATTTTTCAAAAATGGATATGTTTCAATTAAGTATTACATCAAGTTGTCTCGATAATTATTTGAGATAAAATTGAATTTGTTATCAACAACATTAAGTATGTTCGATATTTAAAGTGAATTCTTAACTGATTAGAGGTGTTAAGGATCATCTTATATTTTGATCAAATGCTCAACATATTCATTAATACTGTTTATTTTTTCATCATTTAATTCTGAAAATCGGATAGATTTTTTACCTTCTCGATTCATTTTGTCAAATGAAATTAATTCAAAAAAGAAACTTAGTTTTTACATTTATTGTCTAATTTGATTCAAAAACTCTTCACTGCAGTAATTAGTTTTGTTAGAAATTAATTTCATCAATTAATTTGTTTTACTATTTTCTTGTTAAGGTAATATATTATTATTTAAGTGGTTATCAGAGTTGACTTGGCTTTATGATTAATCTTCAAATAAATTAAGCTAATCTAAAAAATCTAATAAAAATATTTTGCTATTGTTTAGTCTGTCAAAATCAATTAATTGTTGAATTTAATCGCACTAATTGAGCAACTCTTAAAGCAACTGAGTATTTTTAGCTTTATTTAACTCTACTTACTAAATGAAGTCTTTACATGATTATTGGTAGAGCGCAAAAGACTTATTCTAGTCTTGCATGAGTAGTGATTTTAAATTTTGAATTTAAGATATTTATTGATACCTTTTCAAAATTGACTCTTTGCCAAAAGGCATTTCGAGAGCTTGATTGATTGCTTTTTTCTAAGCGAAATCGATTTTTTTAATGACTTCATCTTTTAACTAAATAAAGTAAGAATCAATTTAATCGAGGACACTTTATGTCGAATTGAGATTTTTAGCCTTCAAATGAATATTCTGAACGATCTGCTAATCATTGAGAGGTGGCCATTTATAATGAAAATCAGATTCTGAATTTTCAATAATTTTTTAGATGAGCATGTAATTGGCACCTTTAAATTGTAAATCTTATTCGAAGCAATCAACGCATTAGAAAATGTTAGAGTTAGGAAGGGATGAAATTTCATTAACTTAGATAAAAGCAAGTTTATTTCCAGGATGAAAAATACAATTTTATTGAATAGGGATACTGTTGGGAGCTAATTAATCCATTTTATTTTATATAGATATCTTATAACTAAACTTAAAATCTAAAATTTTTGAGATTGTTTTTATTAATTAAATAAAAGTCAAAAGATTGAAACTTTATCATAGAAAGCAAATAAATAAAGATAATATCTATTAGAATATTTAATGTATATTTGAAAATAACAACTAATATTCTCATAAAAAATATTTGAATTCTAAATTGGATTTCAAAATTTATCTCCATAGAAATTTATCTAGTTTCAATAGTACCCACACTAAAGAAATTTGACAGTAATTATTATTCAAAATGAAAATGAAGACAAAATTTTAAATTTAATAATGATTTTGGTAAAAGCTAATATTATTGAAATAGAGAAATAAAATATTTTTTTAATTTTTCAACTCTCAATTAATTTTAATAAAAAAATTTTATAGTAGATTTATTAAATTGAAAATAAATATTATAATATAATTTTTAAATTAAAATTAGAAATGAAAGCTAACTTTATTCATATTAATCAATAAAACTTTTTCATTTAAAATATCTATAAATATTATCTTTTGTATATGCGTTTCGATTTTATCTATGAAATTTCAAGAATAAGTAAATAATTTCAACATATTCGAAAAATTAATATACTATCAAATGATAATTTAAATAATTAAAAATTTAGAAAGTATTTAATAAATGAACAAAATTAACATTTGCGCTTATTTTATTGAAATAAAGAAAAATATTTGATATCTAATTAATTTAGTTAATTAATTTATTAATGCTTTATAATTTATTTGGTAATCCTATTTTTAATAAATTATTGTTACAATAATTATCTTTATTTACTTTTTATATTCTTTTATTAAATACAAATTTTAGATTACTTAAAAATTAATTGTATTTATTTATATTAGATTTAAAAACTAAATAGAAAAAAAAATGCCAACAAATAAAAAACAAGCAAAATTCAGTAAAATGTTTCATTATTAGTAGTAATTTTTTTTAATTAAAATGTATTTGACTGATTTATTATTTTTACTTTACTATTTAAAACTTTTACTTAAAAGATTAATTACATCTAATTGAAAGATTCTGATAGATAAAATATTTGGTAGTGATATAAAAGTAAATTTTTTGTAAACTTATAAAATAAATCTTTTATAAATTAACAATGCATTTTATAATAATTTTAGTAATCTTTTTAAACCAATTGTAGTTACAATATTTATCTTTATTTACTTTTAATATTCTTTTATTAAATACAAATTTTAAATTACTTAAAAATTAATTGTATTTATTTATTTTAGATTTAAAACTGTTTTTAAAATATAAATTCCAATAAAGAAAAAACAAAATTCAGTAAAATATTTTATTATTAGTAATTTTTTTTACTATAAAAACTATTAAAATGTGTTTTAATGATTTATTATTATTAATTTATCATTTAAAAATTGAATTAATAGATTAACAAAATCTAACAGAAAGATTCTTATCGATAAAATATTTGGCAGAGAAATAAAAGTAATTTTTTAGTAAACTTTTAAAATAATTCTTTTATTGATAAACAATGGATTTTATTATAAAAGTGTTTTTATCACATGTGATCTATCTTGCACAATCTTTAAAATAAAAATAAATCCAATAAAGCAGACTTATCAAAATTAAATTTCAAAGCCATAAAAACTAAACCATAAAAATGTTTTTAAAAAAAGTTTTTAAAGACCTCTTGAAAAATGGAGTTGGATTATAGGTAATTAATTATTGATTTAATTATTAGACCTGTTTAATTACTTAAATAAATCAATAGAACAAACAAAAAATAAAAATGAGTCAGAGTGTTGGGTTCAAAAAACATTTTGAAAACGATAAAGTTGAAGGTAATTAATAAATTTAATCAATCTTATTATTATCATTCTCAATCTCATATATAAGCATTTAAAATATCAAAATAATTGATTAAATTCATTAGCATTTGATTTATTTAATGAGATTTAAATAATAAAATTTAAAAAAACAATTTTTAATTCTATTAAATAAGAATAAAATGATTATTTATGAAAGATAAACAAAATACCTATTTAGAATTATTTTATTTTTTGTAAAATCATTGAAATTTTTGTGGCAATTTATCCACAGAATATACTTGAATAGATAGTTAGATATATTTAATTAGAATGTTAATCATATCTTACTTAAAGTAGATATATAGATAAGTTTTTTGGTTATTGAACTAAAATAAAAGGCAATCTTCAATTTTTAACACTTTCTTTAATAAATAAAATACCAATAGAATTATAAATCATCACTAGAGATTAAGTTGGGAGTTTAAGCAATGTCCTTGATGTTTTTAAATAACACAGCATAAATTTGACTTAAATTGAATCTAAGCTTCTTAATAAGAGGAGAGAGTATGTTTAATTAAATTGAAAAGATTTTAATTTTATCATTTTTATATTATTGAAGTAATCAAAATGTTATGTTCGTTTGTACCTTTGAGGGAAATAGAAAATACTAAAATGTCCAATAAGCATTTTAAGAATTATAATCTAAATTTGATATTGTTAAATTCTCAGATGAAACTAACGTGGTTCCATGGTTTCCCAGAGATAGAAATGATCTTCAATATAGTAAATGAGAAAATATTTGTTTAAAAAAATATCATTTTTGATTTTAAAAATAAAGTTGGACAAGATTTGATGCGTGTAGAAGAAGATAATTGTAAAGATTCTTTATAATTCACTGTAAATATCAAATTATTTATATTAATTAAATTACATTTGATGTTAATAATTTATTAAAAACCTTATTTGATGTATTATTTATAAAATCTATTTAAAGGATACAGAATATAGAAAGAGAAGAGATTATATTGCTTAGGTTTCTAAAAGTCACATTTTAGGTTAGCCAATTCCTATTTTAGAATATACTGAATAGGAAAATTAAACATGGAGAACTATTTACAACAAGCTTAGCTCCTACCATAAGGATCTGTGCACTGACAGATACAATTATAACAAAAGATAACTAGAAAGGGAATTAGGAATATAAAATTAAATTCCATAGTTAAGAGATTTAGATGCTTATCTTAGATAAAAAACTAACTTCAAAATTAAAGCCGCTCATGGAATTCTTTCTTAAAGAGAGTTTTTGAATGCCTTAGCTCATCGTGTGTTCTTTTCCACTTAATATATTCGTCATCACAAGACTGTAGAATACACTCCTGAGCCTGATATTGTTCATGAAGGTAGCTATATTTTTAAAATGAAACATGATATATGATTAAATATTTATTTAACTAGTCGTTGGACATATTCCTATGTTTGCAGATCCAGTAGTAGCAGATATAAGTCAAGAAATCGGTTTATTAAGCATTGGCGCTAATGATGAATAGTTGAGAAGACTTGGTAATATTTATTGGTTCACTCTTGAATTTGGTGCTTGTAAAGAAAATGGTAAAATGAAGGCTTATGGAGCTGGTATTATAGGTTGCATAGGTGAATGCGAGGTAAAAAAATCTTTTTTTATTTAAATTAATTTTTAATAAATTATTTTAATTATAAAAAGCACTTCTTAAGTCAAAATTCTAGATTTAAATACTTAGATCCATTCAAAGACTGTGATCGTGAATATCCTATTTAGAAAGTGTAACCAGTTTACTGTTATACTAACTCATTTGAAGAATGCTTGGAAAGATTAGTTAAATTTGGAGAATAAATGAAAAAACCAATGAAAACATGGTATGACTTCAACACAGAAACAGTAAAAATTTATTAACTTTGGTAATCAGAATTTACAATTAAATTGATTTTTTTAATATTTAGATCGAGTGTGACAGAAGAATTATTGCTACTGATAAATATTAATGATAAATAAATAATCAAAAAACCCATTTAAATCTTAATAAAAGTATATAATTTATTTGTATTTATTTTATAATTTATTAAATTTGTATTACCATTAAAAATATTATATAAATATATACTCTAAATCCTCATTAATTAAGAGCCGCATAAATTAAAGGCCAAAAAAAGTTTTTTAATGTCAAAAAAATTCTAAATGTAAATTTAAAATTTGAATAAAAACTTTTAAAACAAGTAATTTACATTGATTATAAATATATTTATTATTTTATAAAGAAAGATTAAGGAATATGTTAGATTTTATTTTGATAATATTTAATAAATTTTTGTTTGATATTTGAGTTTTTTTGTTTATTAATTTATTTGTTTACTCATTAATATTTATTTTTATCAATAAATTTTCATAAATTAGGATAAATATTTAAAGATGTTGAATTCTTTGATTTCAGGGTAACTTTGATTAATGATTTTGCAGAGGTTTTCAATCCAATATTAGAATGCCTTGATCGAATTCATTTTAAAGTAAGAATAGGCTACTTCTAAGTCATAGTAAGAGAAGGCAAGTCCTTTATTCTAGAATGTAAAATGAAGGAAGTAATCTAGAAATTTAGAGTTAACAAGCAAGTCTTATTCTTGAACGTCTTCTGGTATTTCTTTAGTTACTATTTTATACTCAACTAAGTCAACAAGCTTATAAATCATCTCTTAAATATTTATTTATTCCAAACTTTTTAGAAATTGTTTCTATTCTTCATCGTGTTGTTCTTACTTTTCTTTCTTTTATTCCAAAGCTTCCAGCACTTTGTTCAATTAGTGTTTGATATCCAAAATAAGAGTCTCTTTTCTGACTACGTGTTCTGGAATAATTTCATTCAACTCTTATCCAAATTTCAACACAAAGTCTTTGTTAAACTATATTTTAGGGTTCAAATACTTTTTAATATTTTGATAATCTCTGAAACCCATAACAAATTAATCTAAAAACCTGATGAAACTATCGAGGTTGCTTTCCCCAATGCAGTCAACAAGGAATTTGTTCTTCATAAAATAGGATTTAATTATTGGATGGTTTTCTTTTTTGTCAAAGAAAAGATCTATACTGTTAATCTTTGCCTCTCTAAAAAAGAGCAAACGAATATTTTCTACTTTTTCAAGAATAATATTGATATTTTACCACTCCAATTTCATGTCTCTCAAGATATTAAGAAGAATTATCTTAAGCATAAAATACTCAAAGTTATGAATTTATTAGAATTTCTTGATATCTGCTATTTGAATGAAAACAGATTCATTATGTTCATTAAGCAAATTCACTGTAAAATCTAACATCTTTTTTTGAATTTCCTCTAGATAATAATTAGGTTTATTTTTCATAGATCCAATCTATGCTTAAATTATCTCTTTTTCTAACAAATGATTTTCTACCAACTGTATTAAAAGTCTCTTTAATATCTCTTCAATATTGTGCATGCCAATACGCTTAACATTGTTTTAAGGAATAAAAAATTTGCCATATTCATCAAAATATTTAGTTATCTCTTTAATGAAAGAAAGGTCTATTCCAATATTAAATAGTATCTAATTTATCAAATCTTTTGATTTCTCTAAAAATTACTCACTCAAAATCAAATTTTAAAGACTAGAATCTAAATCTTCCTATTTAGCTTCTCTTTTAGTTTTCATTGCTTTGTTGTTATTATGATTCTGTTTATATTCTTCCTTTACCTTTTCTAAGCAAAATAAAAAGTATTTCTTGAGAACAAATCCTAAATTAAATGCATTATTATTCTAAATTGAATCATTAAATGTTTGCTTTAATTCTGAATCTTCACTTGATAGTTCTTCAATAAATTTCTCCATAATTAATTAAGCTGCTCCTTCACAAGTTATAATATTTTGTAAAAGCAAAGCTTCCTCTTACTCATCTTTCTTCTTCTATTTTTACTAAACTTCTTTTGCTTTTTAAGGACTCTGATCAATCAGCTTAGAGTAATCAAATTGATTTTGATTAACATTGAATTCTGTATAAGATCCTACTTGTTAATCTTTATTAAAATAAATTAATAAATTTAATATTTTTATTTTTTATATTTTTAAATTAAAAGTAAAATAAAAATTTCTTTATTTTTTTATCTTAATTTATTTTTTGAAATTTTCCAAAGAAAAGATAAAATTAAAAAAATATTTTATGATATTTAAATTTGAATGAAAAATGATAAAAGTTTTATCAATAATTTTTATTTTGTGTTTAAAAATTAATTTTATGTAGATTAACATTAATTGATTTTTGATTAAATTTATAAATTTACCTTATCTGTTTGTTATTGGTGATTTTAATTCTTCAGCATAATTCAAGCGGCTGGAAATGCCCAATTTTTATGAGCTTGATTCAAGCTTTTGTAAGGACTCCTGCAGATTAAGTTATCTTACTTTTTTATAGTTTCTATCTTTATTTTAGTTTACCTTTTCTTTATATTACCAATAATTCATAAAATTCTAAGTATCTGCGTGCTATTTTGGTTTTAAGGGTTATTCATCTCCTTCAGTTATTTTACATAAAGTGCTTTAAAATTATTATTCTTATTACATTCTGTTTGCATTGTCTTTAGACTCGTTAATGAATTTTAATACACTTAAAGTTGACGATTTTTTCAGAGATTGCATTGAGTTCGGTGATGCAAATTCTGCTTCTTTTATATTCGCCAAAGAAGAAGCTGGTAACTTAGATTATTCGAAGTATTCAAGTAAATCAACTGACTTATTTGGCTGTTTTACTTTCTTCACCACTTACTTTTTATTTAAAAACATCTCTTAAGTCATCTATTTAATTGCTTGCTTGTTTTTTTAAATGTTAGAATCCAACTATTATGAATTTATCTGAATATAGGGTAAACGCAATGTTGACAAAAATTATTCCTGTTTGCCAGGACTGTATTCATTCTAAGTTGTTGGTAAATCTGTTAAGCTGCTTCTCTAATTTTACCCTACTCTTTTTTAGAATGGCAATTTGTTATCTGATTTACTATTAGGAGTTTCTATAAAGTAAGGCATCTTTTTATTTTCATTATTTGACATGCTCACATCTTAGAATTAAAAATAATCAGGACTTTTATTCTTATTCAATTTGGTTGCTGTAGAATTTTCATTCCAAGGTGACTGACTAAATTATTTAGAATCCTCCTTATAATTAGTCTTCTCAACAAAGAAATAGTTGTTCTTGCTGCTATTCTAAACTGGACTTAAATGATTTTTTAAATTAATCAAGCTCTCCAAGCTCTTTTTCTTCTTTTCTACACTGAAGCTATTGTGAATCTATTTCAATTGATATTGAGCCATTTGCTAAATGGGAGATTTCTAGGTTTCATAAATTTTTTCGCTATTCATCTGAGTCAACAAATTGAGCTTTACTTTAAAGTTAGGAGACAGTTGCTGCTAATTTTTGGAGAATTAATTGTTAGAATTCTGAGAATTTTGAGGCACTAAATTCAACTTCATCTAGTTAGCAATATTTTGTTTCTTTGAATTGCTTTAAAAGCTCTTAGAAGAGGACTAGCCTGCCATATCAAAATTAAACTATTTCATTGAATTTTTAATTAATTTTTAGCTATATTAATAGTATAAAAACAAATCGATTTAATTTGCAAATATTTGTCTTACTATTTATTATTTATTTATTAATAAATAAATAAAAATTGGAAATTCATCAAGAGTTTGTATAAGCTTTTAATGATCAAAGTTGCAAGTATTGTTTAAATTTTTATTGAGTAGATAGATTGCTGTATATTCCTACAATTTATTTACATTGAGTAACAAAGTAACAATGATTTATTCATTTCCAAATATCTTTCTCTCTATTAAATACAAAATATTTCTACTAGTAGAATTTTATTTGAAAAACAAAAAGGCTAAAAAGCATATTTCAGACTGGCATTTTAGTAGCCATTTTTATAGAAAAAAAAACTAATAATTTTATTAATTGTTTTTATCATGATATTATTTATTTCTACTGTCATTTTATATATTAATTTGTAAAGAATGCTTTATAATAAAAATATAAATAAGATCACCATATATTTAATTATTTTCTATCAATATTATTCACTTCCTCAATTCGAGCTTTCTTTATCTAATATTTTATTAATTAATTTATAAATATTTCAATTACATTCAAATAAACCTGAAAACAAACTAATATTTTATAATTTATTTCTCAAGTATCACTGATTGATTTATTCATTCATTGATAATAATACCATTTAATAAATTTTTATATAGAAATATTTTTAATTTAAATAGTTTCTTAAATCATTTGATTGTAAACTTATAGTAAATAATTAGATATTAGACTCTGAAACACTCGCTATCAAAAAAAAAAAATAAGGAAATTTGTGAGAAAGAAGTTTTTAATCCAAGTTTAAGTAGAATTTTTTGTAAAAAAAATAATTTGACAAAATTCTTATTTTAGTTTATATTTATAATTAATTATTTAATTTATTATTAAAAATATATTTAATTTTAATATAACAATTATTAATAATTATATTTATTTTAACTAGAATAATTGAAAAATGAATTTAACAAATTATTAAATGTAAATTTTGATATGAAATTATACAAATGAAGTATATAGAAATATAATTAGATAGTTAGAAGTAGTTATAAAATGATAGTCTTGCTAAATGTTTTAATTTGATTAAAATATATTAGTTAAAATTAAAAGGAGCAATGCAATGTTTCATTTATTTATTAACAGAATTTTTTAGGTTTGTTGTAGATTTTTTTAATTTTCAGTTTTTGTTTTGAGTGTTTTAATTTTTTTTTATTAGAGGTTTGTGAAACGAAGATACTGAGGCGAATTTTGTTGTTTAATCTAAAGATTTGTGGAAAGAAGATGCATAGGTGAATTTCGTTTGGTCTTCTCGTAAGAAGGAAGTGGTTGGGTTGTTGAAGGCGGGTTTTTCTTGGGATTGAGAGGAAGAAGAGACAGGTATTGAAAGTTTTTGAATGCACTTTTATTGAGCTGTTACTGATTTCTTTGCTTATAAGGAAGATTTAATACTTGCTATATCACTTGCTTTAACGAATCCAAAGTTGGCATAATTGCTGCTGCTATTGTTTGTTTTCTGGGACTCATCACTTTCATTTAAACTTTTAGATCTATTATTGAAATTTTATGAGCCATTAATATTGTTTTTAAAATATGCATTTTCCTATGAAAATTGACTGTTTTATGATTAGGATCCTATTTTCAAGGACATCTTGCTTGTAATTTCTTTGTATTATGCTTTTGTTATTGGTAAACAATCATAGTTGTCATAGTACTCGTCTCCAAAGTGGTTTTCATAAAGATCTTCTTCTTGGCCATACTTTTCAAAGAGGGATTTTGGATCTTTTTTCTTTGATAATGGATTTTTCTGGCTATGAAATGAATCATCTGATTCAGATTTGTTAAAATAATCGTGACTTAGTTTAAGAATTTAATTTTGCATAGGCAATTTAATATTCGATTAGCTTAGATTCAGCTGAGATTCTTGGTTAGAAGAAGGGACTGATTTACTTGCAACTGAACATGCTTCCTATTTATCTTATCTCGCGTTATATAGCACTTTCATAACTCCTTCTAACTGCTTATTTTGTATATCCATAGTTATCAATTCTCCTTAGAGTGGATAATAAATCGTTATATATTTAATTTTATTTATTTTCCATGCACTTTAAAGTATTTAAGCTTTTGCTTGCAATTCTATTATATCCTCAGGTTTTACTAATTGCTGCTACTAAAATCTGATCTCAAAAATAGTATCTTCAGTGATTATATCGTAGTCAGCTTTTATTTAATAAGTTTCATCGTAAATTGTTTAATTTACTTGAGGAACATCACTTCCTTTAGGTGTCTTTTTTAATACTTCAGGAATGAATGCTTTTTTGCTATTTTTCAAAATATTTTTATTCATTTCGAAATGCTTAAATGCATCGTCTTTGTGTAAGAGTCTTTTTCTTTAATTAAAAATGCTATAACACATAGAAACATTGAATATGCTTTTAAGAATGTCATCTGATTTTTGATTTTTGTCCTTAAACTGAATGAGAGATTTGAATATTTCTTCTCTCTTTTTGGTATCCTGAATGTAATAGCTGCTTAATAAATTTTAATCAATAGAGTATATTAAATTGTTTACAGAGTTGTGCTCTAAATTGCTGAAACTAGTTTCAGAGAACAAGACTCCTTAGCAATACTTATTATTAAAAGCCATAGCCATTTAGTCATTCTCATAATCATCTCCTTTGTCATACTTGTTTCCCTTCGATTTGCTATTTACTGAGGATGTCTCTTTGCCAGTTAGCATGGCATTGTATTCTTCTCCTATTGATCGAATCAAATACGATTTAAAAAATTAAGCAAATTCAGGAACTAAATTATTATCAATAATGTATTGTCCTAGTTTACATTTAAAGTGAATTTGAATAATTTCTTTCTTTAAGTCTAAAAATCCTTAATTTCTAAGTTGCTCATAATGATCTTTATTAAGAAATTCAATTATATCTGTTAAAATCACTGTTTTGCTTTTTATTTTATCGATTGTCCTCATTTTTTCATTGCATTTCTGCTATTCGCTGATCCAAGGCTGTGTGTATCCCATGTAGAGATTAGATTTAATTTAAGCAACGAACCTGGTCATGTTTTAATTGTTTTTACTCCAAACAAAACTCATGAGCAATTTCTTTTTTGCTCTGGTTACTGCTACGTAAAATATTCTTCTCTCTTCCTCTTCTTCTTTTTCTTTATTTGTGCCTATTTAAAATCTTTAGTTCCAAAAAAACTTATTTTAAATTGATAAAATTAAATTTTACCTGGAAAATAATCGTCATTAAGTCCAATTAAAAAGACTACATCCCATTCTAAACCTTTAGATTTATGGATAGTGGTGAGAGTTACTTTTTATTCAGAGCTGCTGTTTTTAAATTTAAGCTTGATATTCTTTTCTTTATTATCCGAAATGTGAGCCACATAAGGAATTCTTCCATCAAAAGTTTCTTCTTTTTTAAGAGAATTCTTTTAGCTTTTTCCTTAACTACTTTTACCACTATTCAAGCTAGCTTGACTGTCACCATCTATTTTAATAACACCTTCCTTCCCAACTGAAGTCTTTCCTTTTTAATTGTTATAAATCTCAAGAGATTCCTCTAAAAATTATAAAGGCTTATTTGTTCGACTTAATACAGCAATTTAATCAAAAGTAAATCCACTTTCTACAAGTTCCAAAATATGAGAAATAATAGACTCATTCTATTCATTTATACTAACATACTTAGTGAATTCAGGAGGTTAATTATTACCTTGATTATTTGGAGGAAATGAAGTCATCTACATTTTGTATCCATAGTCAGATTTAGCACTTTCAAGGACAGAATTAGCAAATTGTACTATATATTCTGTAGATCTATAATTACATGTCAAATAATATTTTTTTATATCAGGAAAATCTGAATCTACCGCTTGAGTGCTATTATGGAGTTTTGCTTCTCTAAATCCGTAAATATTTTGTGCGTCATCTCCAATAAAAGTGATGACAGTATTTTCGCTTGCAAAAATCTTGAGCATTTCATATTCATCAGGATTGATATCTTGAAATTCATCAAAGAAAATATAATCAAATTAGCTGACAATTTTATTTCTAAATGCTTTGTCTTTCTTCATGAGCTAAACAACTTTGGTGGTATACTCTTTGACGTAGAGCTAATCAACATCAAACTGCTTTGATTGAGTTACCCATTGCTTGCTTAGTTTATCAATATTGTTTACAGTGATAAGTTTTTCAACCTTTTCTGAAACAAGCTAATTTAATTTCTACTTGACATTTTTAGCTGCATCAACATTGAAAGCAGTAATCAAAATTTTATTAGGATTGACATTTTCCTTTTCAATTAAATACTTGACCCTGCAGAGAATCGTAGTAGTTTTACCAGATCCTGCACAAGCCTTGATTTGCATGTGGTTTTTTTTATCCTCATAAATAATCTTTTCCTATTCCTCATTAGGCTTGATCTCAGCTCCATTTTTGAGCTTAAAATCAAGCTTCCTTTTAGATGAACTCTTAAAAAAGTTAGTAATCTATCCCTATTGCATTGAATGTAAATCGAATTGAGCTAAATATTTTGATAATAATCGAACTAGCTATTTATTAGAATAATAAAAAATATATATTAATTTTGAACAAACTTGCTTGATAGAGTTATAACTAGCTAAATATTATTTTTTAATAGCAACTTTTGAATATTTATTCGCGGTTAATATCAATCAAATGGTTAATTTATAATTTAATCTAAATCTAAAGATAACTAAAATATTTTTTGTATTTTTATCAAAATCTAGTTAATGTTTTCTCTTATCAATCAATTCTTCTTTGTTTCTTTTTGTAATTCTAATTCAATCCAAAAAATTTGATAAATTTATGCTACAAATTCATCTAAATCATAATTTAAAAATTAACTCTTGATCTTATCTAATGATTTCTTAACAAAATTTAGAACTCATTTCACTATTTTTTGAAATTAATTACATCCAAATACCGCTACCTTCCCTATAAATGCATTTTTCTATTACTCTTTATTTCAGAAAGATCAAATCAAAAATTAATTAATTAAATTTTAAAACAATTCTGAACAAAATAAATTTTAAATTTAACAAAGATATTTATTTCAATCATTTTTATTTACTCCTTTAGTAAAAAACTTTTCTATTTGGATTTCTAAGAAATTTAAATGAAAAATAATATTTTAAGAATAAATTTAAAGTGATTAAAAGCTAAGAATTGTTCAATCATTTTTTTCTTTTTTAGCAAAAACTAAATTTTCTATTTGGATTTT
Organism: Tetrahymena thermophila SB210; assembly: GCF_000189635.1. Classification (NCBI taxonomy): domain Eukaryota; phylum Ciliophora; class Oligohymenophorea; order Hymenostomatida; family Tetrahymenidae; genus Tetrahymena; species Tetrahymena thermophila. The sequence goes on along the minus strand of NW_002476439.1, from coordinate 57,883 downwards.
TTAAGATTAAAAATAATATTTTAAGAATAAATTTAACACTGAGCAAAAACTAAAAACCTTTTCAATGATTTTTATTTAATCAGTTTTAAGCAAAACTAAATTTTCTATTTGGATTTTTAAGAAATTTAAATAGAAAATAATATTTTAAGAATAAATTTAACATTGAGCAAAAGCTAAGAATTTTTCAATCTTTTTTATCTTTTATAACAAAAACTAAATTTTCTATTTGGATTTTTAAGAAATTCAAATTAAAAATAATATTTTAAGAATAAATTTAACATTGAGCAAAAACTTAAAGGCTTTTTATTAAATCATTTTTAACCAAAAATAAATTTTTTATTTGGGTTTTTTAAGAAATTTAAATTGAAAATAAAATTTTAAGAATAAATTTAAAATGATTCTGAATTTCTTTTTTTTAATATCTTGTTGTTGAATTTTTTGAAGATGAAAAGAAAAAGAAAAATGAATGAATAATTTGATTTAGTTTTTTCAAGTATCCAAATTGATTTGGTTTACTCAAAAATAGCGTTTGGTAATGTTTGAAATTAGAAAGTAACTTGAATTAGAAAAGATATTTTTTATTTGCAATTTTATTTTAGAAAATAAGTATTTTTTTAAGTATTTATTTTTTAATAGTAGGTATTTTTATGAAGGATTAAATGTAAGAAAAATAATTGATTGATTGATTGATTTATATTTAATATTGCATGCTGTAATGTAATGTAAGTGTCATTTGTTCACTTACAAAAGTAAGGAAATGCATGTATGTAAGTAAGGAATATGATGGGAAAATAAAAATTATAAATTGTGTAAACAAATTAATGATTTTGTTGTATCTTTTTGATACTTAAGTAGGATTGGTTGGCTATATTTAATTATAGTTAAATCGTGTCAATTATCTTTAAATAGTTAAGTAGTTGATGTATTAGCTAAGCAACGATCGCAGTTAAGTTTAATTAATATCTTTTTATACAAAGAAAGTTAAAAATTAGTAGAGTTTAAGCCAGAAAACCCATCTCTAAAGAGCAAATGATGTCATTTTGCATATTTAGCTTATGACATTTTTACTTAAATTTAATTCCACTCTAAATTCATAATAAACAACTTTAAAGTTTTTTCTACAGGTTAAACTTATTTAAAATTGCTTAACTGATAAACATTCAACAATAAATGAAAGCAATTTTCTTCTATTCTCCTCGAAATTATTCTACTTTAGGCCAAAGCTTCACTTCAATTTTTTTTTAAAATCGCTTTAAACAGAATTCAACAGCAGTCTCTCCAAATTAAATAGATTTTTTCAATTAATTTTCAACATAATTTGTTTATCTTGCCGCTTCGAGAGAGTTAATTTTACATTGCACAAAACAAATTGAAAAGGAAGAAAAGAGTCAATTTAGCATTTTATTAGCCAGACAAATCGATAAATTTGTAAATAAGAAAGTTTTATTTAAATTGAATTGGCGAAGAGAATTTTGTCTGTCAAGTTGAATGGTGGTGTAATCGATTGCTTGCTTGACCTTTTCGAGGTGAAAAAAATAAAAAGAAAACTAGCTTTACTTTTTAATTGAAAAGATCAAAGTGACGAAATTGAGTATAATGCGCAATATTTATTTTGGATTTAAGATTTTTTGATAGTTTATTTTGATTTTGTAAAATAAATGTGTAATTTTAAATATCATAATTTAAATACTTAATATCAATTTCTTTATCAACTAATTTCTAGAAAATAATACTAAATATTTTCTATCAATTCATTAATTAAGCGAATATATTCCGAACGCAATTCCTAATAAATAAATAAATACATTTCTAATTCAAATATCCTAGTTAAGCAAGCAAAGAAATCTATTTTTTATTTATTTATTTTTTGTTTATGTTTCTTGCCTATTTTGCATGTTTGTGTAAAGTTTTCTTTGTGATTCTTTGTTTGTTTGTGCTATTGATAAAATTAAGGATTTAATTAAATCTTGATTTACATGTGAGAAGTAAATTTAGTTAGGTCCATCGATTCCGTGTAAATTCTTTTACATAGCAAATTAAAGAATAATAGACTTAATGTAAATGAATGAACCAGTTTTTGTTTCATACAGACTATGAATACAAATGAGATCACAAATTTGAGCAAAAATTAGTTCTAATAAATTCTATATTTAATCTTTTATTATTGATGTTCAAATACCTTGTTAAATCCTTTACTTTTTGTTACATCACCTATATGCTGAACAATTCTTTTATATTCAAGGGATTATCTTTTATAATTTTATTAGAAATTGTATTCAGTATAAAACTCACAACCAAATTAATGACGCTCATTCTTATCAAGCAAATAATCATTATTCTGTTTACATCCATATCAAGCAATCATCATGAACAAAACTTAATCTATTTTAAGCTAGTCTTATTGATATAGAAAGGCGTTTTATGTCTTTTTTATTCATTTTCATGTTAATTTAGCTTTTCTAGTGTGTGATTTGCTTATTAATATAATAATTTGACTAGCTTGAAATATGCAATTTAGCTATGGCTAAGTAAGTATAAAACAAATGTTTTAAAATAAGTATTTATAGGAATAATCAAATGAAATTAGTTTATATTATATATAATTAATATAGAGAATATATCTATGTATGCAAATATGCAAGCAATCAAGCAAATCAAACCAAAATGAAAGCTCCCTAAATTAATTAATTAATTAATTAACTAGCTAAAAACAAAAAAAATATAATATAATTAGTTTGTGAGCAGGAAAGCTATTTTTCTAATGGTTTAGATTATTCATAAGAAATATTTAGAACTTCTTCTCATATATTTCCTAATATCATCGATAGATAGATTGATTGATGTAATTTATTAGATTATTTTCTTTTAGCATTAAAAATAAATTAATTTAAATATGGATTTTATGAAACAAAAACAAATTAATTAATAGATAAAAAATCTATATTCTTATTCTGCATGCAGTCTATCTATCTTCAAATTAATTACCAAACAGGATAAATTTCAAAATTAATATTTATGGAAATTTAATTAATTAATTAATTAACTATTTGTTTGTTTGTTTGTGATCCATCCTCGATCCATAAACAAAGATTTATATCTAATTTCTGTATTTGAATTTGATTGAAAATTTTATATATTTGTTTCTAATCATAAATAAATAAATAAATTGATAAATCAATAATTGCTTTTGAAATTCTCAAAATAAATGATTTCAATTAATTCCAATTTTCTTTGATGTATTTTTTATTTAATTTGATTTTTGTTTGATTTTGTTAAATTTTTGCTTTGACTTTGAATCAATGAATGAATAAATGAATGTCTTTGTGTGTTTTTTTGCTTGCTTTGATTTTGGTTTAATTTTTGTATGATTTTTACTTGGCTTGGGTTATGCTTGTTTGGGTTAATTGATATTTTAATAAATAGCTTTTTTCATTGAAAAGAAAAGGAGGATTTATGAATTTGATTGATTGATTAATGTATGTATTTATTTATTTGTTTGGATATTGAAAAAGTAATAATATAATTATACCAAATAAAAGAAGAAATTTTCTGTAAATTATATAAAAAAAGTAATTTAATAAAAAAGAGTTAAGGGGATTAGTTTTTGAAAAATTCAGCAGATTGATTGTTAGCTAGCAACAAGAAATAAAACTCATAAATAATTGATTGAATCAACAAAGGATCTATAAAATAAAAATATTTGAATAGTGAAAACAAAGAGAAAACAAAATAAATCAATAAATATTAAAATAAAATACAAATAAATAAATAAACAAACAAATAAAGTTAGCTTTTTCATTTATTTATTTATTCAAAATGCGCAAGAGAAGTGGAGCACTTCACAGCACAAACCAAGAAGAGTATTTAAAGGTAATTCAATTTATCAATTTGCTTTTTTAACAATTTAAATTTTTTGCTCTCATAAAACAAACAATCAAACAAACTAACAAAAAAACAAACAAACAAAGAAATTAACAAAATCTAATTAAAAAATTTATTTGCTTTCTTGTTATTCTTTTGTTTTTATCTTATTCAGGATAGATAGGCAAAGAATTAATCAATCAATCAATCAATTCTTAAATTATCAAAGCAAATAGAAATCTTAAATAAAAGAATTGCTGATTTATCTTTCTCCTTAATTGATTGATTGATTGATAGAGCATAAATATAAACAAAAACTGATGTTTACATATGAATTTTCTTGTTTTCATTTTTTTCTCTAGATTTCTATTTATTTGCATTTTAATAATTTGCTAACTTGTCCTTTCATTGATTAATTGATTAAGAATTTAATTTAATTATTTATGTTACTGCTTCGCGGTATCTTTTTTTTTCACTCGTCCTTAATATTATAGTAAATATTCCCCTTTACTATACAACACACAATTTATAAAATATCCTTCTAACTCTAACTTTATTTCATACAACAAACAGCTTGCAGTAGAACAGCAGAAGCAATTCCAAGACATTTACTCGCTCTAGGAGAAATGCCACAGCGAAACCTTCGATCCTTATTCGGATGACGCTTAGTCAAACAGGAAAAAAAAACCTGTTTATGAACTGCGTCCCTACGTAGATTTACAAGTAACTAACTAATTTATTATTTAGTCTTCTTATAAAACAAAAAACAAAGACAAAAATAAAATGAAAGCAGCAACAAACAAATGCAAGATGCTAAATAATTCGCTTCTTCTATCGAAGTAGTTTAAGCAGTTGTTTTATATTATATAGGGAACTGACAGTTTACAAGATAAAAGTAATGAATAGGAAGATATTTATGCTGGATTAGATTACTGTTCTGTTTAATCTATGAATCAAAATGCAATCGAAAAGCAAGAAGAAAATGAACAATTTAAACCAATAAACACCCAAGTAATCAACATCATGATTGTCACAGAATTCGAAGAACCATTTGTCAAAGAAATATACAAATTGGACTCATTCAATCCAACCTAGTAAGCAAAATACTCATTAAATCTTATCTTTGTTACAAGCAAAAAATCAAAGAATCAATCAATCAATCAATCAAACAAACAAAGAAAGAAAGAAACTCAGAAAGAAGCAAAAAATAAATAAATAAACTGCGCCTATTTCTATCTATCTATCTATTAATCTATTTATATATCTATTAATCAATATCTTAATTTGATCAATAACTCACTTTTTCCCCTCTTGATTGATAGTAAGTATCTTTCTCATCCAACTTGAAAGTTAATTTATCAGTAAAATTAAGCTAAAGCTATAACCAAATCTTAGTTGAAACTGTATCGGTTAAGTAAAAAAGATATTTTGATTCATCTTAGTCAGAAGCTACTGTTAATTTTTGGATATTAAAACGAACTAATTTGATATTGAAAGATAGATAGATATATATATAGATAAATTGTTAGTTTAATCAATTCACAAAAATTCCAAAAAATATTTATTCAGTTATTTCATCAATTAATAACATTTTAACTAAAAAATTAGGGAATGTCCTACTCAAAATAAAAATAAAATGCTCGATTTAGTCATCGAGACAGAGCAAAAAGACCAAGAAGAAAAAATAGTATTTAAATTATGGATGCACAACATCTCACAATCACTTTAGTCCTCAATCCACAATCAAATAATTGAAGAAAGTAAAATAAACTAATCAGTTGAATTCAAATCTAAACATAAATTGTAAATTCAATTAGTCCATTACTCGCGATGCTCTCATTTTATCTTTCTCTATGCAGAAGGAAACGCCAAAAGCTACAACGAAGCAAATCTTTAATACGAAAAAACAAAACAAATTAAAAGTGACAACTTTAAGGCAACTTTTATAGGTGTTTCAACTTTAAACTCTTAAAATTAGATTAGTAATTTAACCTAAATAAAGGTAACAATCAATCAATATATTTATTTATCTAATTTTATCAAAGATACGAATCAAAAATTTAAATCTTGTTCAATATTTATACACAAATCTTTTAATCAAATATACCACTTGAAAACCAATAAATAGTACTAAAAATTTAAATTAATATCCAAATCTAAATTACAATCTAGCCAGCCAGCCAACCAATTATCCTTTCAAAATTCATTCATTCATTCGAATTATTTTAATTTTTCAAACTACCATAAAACCCTAAGACAAATCTTTTAAAAATCTTCAAATTAGTTCTATAAAAATTTAAAAACAACTCTAAGCATAAAAGCTAATCAACCAATAATATTTTTTAAGAAGAACAACAACCACAATCGAGCAAGCAAGCATAAACGAGCATAGCCTAAACTGACCTTTGAATACAAAGCCATATTAATAAAAAGGCAAATAGAAGTATGAATGAATGAATGAATAAATAAAGATTTATTTAATAAAGAAGATTATGATAAAAAATGGGAATTTAAAAATAAAAAAGAAATAATATACAAAAAAAATAATTTAGTCAACGAGTCTCTTCCAAAATTGGAAAGAGCATGATAAAGCTATAATGATTAATGAGAAACCTTTGAATTAAATTCAAATAATAACCTGAATATTATTTAAAAAAAGAGGCTAAAAATCTCCTTAAATAACAAATATAAAAAACCAAAATTAAACAAAGAGAAAAGAATACTAAAATTTAATGAGATTGATAGATGGAATAATGATTTGTTTTAACAAATAAGATATTTAGAGTGTTTTTAATAAATAGTATCAACCATTGTCTTAATTTTAATCCAAAATGATCTCATAGCAAATCAAAAAACCATTCTATCATATCTAATTAAATATCAAAAGTCTATTATTTAGCTTACAGCCAGGCAGTATTAATTTAAAATTCAAATTGATAAAAACTTTTTCTAAAGCCTAAACAAGCTTCAATGAAAAATCTATCTTGATACATAATTATTTAAACTTATAATCATATTATTATCAAATGAAATGATTTCTATTTGTAAAAGAATTCTTTTAGAAATAGAAAAATCTTAAAAATAAAAAATTGCAGAAGGAGAAATAATCAAAAAAATTAACATATTCTCGCCAAAAGCAAAATTATAAAAAATAGAATTTAATTTTTACTATTTTTTTATTAAAATTTTTTGAAATTCCTTAAGAAATTTCTCAACTGAACAAGAAAGCAAACAATTTTTGCTTAATTTAAAATTCCACTTGAAAATTTTGTGTCTACCAACTTACTTTACTTCGTTGTATTTAGAAGATTTTACTAAATTAATGAATGATTTTAAGATAGCTTAGAAATTTATATTTATTTATTTATTTCTTTAAAAGGATTCAGAGGACGATGCATAAGAAGATTTACTACCATAGGCAAAGATTGGAAAATTCAATAGAAGAATTAGTGTACAACAAAATAAGCTGACTTCTTGCATCCGAGATGTAATAAATTTACTCTAACTTTGCTCTAATTTCATTTAAATACTTTGATGTAAACCCCTTAAACAAACAAAGGAAAGATCAATTCAGTTTAATCGTATTGATATTCAAATTTAACATTTATTTTTATAAATTAAATTTCCCCTTAAAAATAAAAAATATCTTTATCTCTTTTTAATTTAAATGATTAGCTGTGCTAGTTCAAAGAAAGAGATATATAATCCTCTTCAACTTCATCAACTTCTTCAATATCATCAACTTCATCTACTTCCTCTTCATCATCACTAGCTTCAAGCTTTAAAAGATAGAGATAAAATATGATCAATTCCACAGCTTTGTCACCCTTACATCATATAATCATAAATAATTAACAATAGCTACTCACACAGTATTAAGATGAAAGCTTATAAATTAATACAATTTAAGTCAATGAATGAATGATCAAACAGTAAACCAAATAAAAGAAAAGATGAATGAATAACCAAAAGAACTTAGCAATCAAGAAAGACACTCTCAAGCTAAATTTCTCCGAGCTCACTGCGTTTAGCTGAATTTTGATCAGCAAAGCTTAAATAAATAAAATCTTGAAACATCTGCAAATAAGAGACTCAAATTTCTCCTATGCCTTAATTTAAAATTCTAATAAATCAATTAAAAATCCATCTATTTCTTAAAAGTAAAAAAAAGGATAAAAAAACACATTTCAAACACAGTAATAAAAATGAATGAAACGTAGATAATTAAATAAATAAATAAACTAATAAAATATAATAAATAAATAAATAAATAATAACGATAATAAAATAAAATAAATTATTTAAAAACTAGCAGCTAATCTTAAAATTATATTAAAATAACCCATAAATTAATAAATAAATAATTAAGTTGTTGGTTATTCAAGAATATAAAATTAAAAACTATTTATAATTAATAAAACATCCACACTTCATTTATATAATTGAATAGCTAGCAGCTAATTACATTCATAAACAAAAAAACAAACAAACTCATATCATTAAAAGCAAATATATAAAATTAGACTGTCATTAAACAAGCTTGTGTTTAACAAAGCTTTTATTCTTAGGTCTAGTTTGAATTAAGTATTGTAATAATTAATTAATAACAAGCAAGCAAATTATAATAAATTTTCCTCATTAGATAATTATTATGATATTTAACATTATATCAATAAATAAATAAATAAACCAACTAAATAATTAACTATTTAATTAATTATAACTAAACAAACAAACAAAAAACTATCTATTTAAATCTAACGAAAGAATCATTTTTTTTAATTAATTATCCACATTCATTAATTAGTTAAACAAATAAATTAATACTATTTTTTCTTATATAAATCTAATTATTTGAATTATTTATTATATCGTTTTAACTTTATTTTTTTCATCTTCAAAATCTATGTATATTCGTCTAATTAATTTAATTTAACATCAATCAATCAAATAAATAAATACTTATAATACTTCTCAAATATTCTCAAATAGAATAAAACTATTTAATTACCTATTTTTTTCTCATCTATCATACCTCTTTAACAAAAATCAGAATAATCACTTCAGAAAATGTAAAAATATATTCTTATTAAATATTATAAATAATAGTAAAATTTAATTATTTTGTTTTTAAAGAATTTTTTTGGAATATTTTTTATATAGCTAATCCTGTAATTAAAATATACAGATGGTGACATGTCATTTAATTTTTATGATTTTAAGCTAATTTTACACTTTCTATTTTTTAATTCTCTTCAAATATTATTAATTTTTGCAAATAATTTAAATGACTAGTATAAAATATTCACTCTATATTAAATTTTTGTTTATTCTCATGAATAATAAATATAATGTATGGTAAAGAAATAGTTATTTTTATAGTAAAAATAAACTGTTTATTATTTCAATTTATTGTTATTAGATTTAATTTTTATAATTAAAAAAATTATAAAATATTTTATTATAATTATTATTAAATAATTTAGTGAAAAATAAGATTTTAAAAATTACTTTTAGATTTTAATTAAAAAGATAACTAGGCATCAAATTAGTTAGTACTTCTAAAGAGTCAAAAGAGCTTTATTAATATTATTAAAAAAGATAATTTTAATATTTTAAATTTATTTAATTTTAAATAATAATTTATTTCTTTTTATAAATTAAAATATTCTTTTTCAATTTATTAAGCAAACAAAAATATAAAAAGATTGATTTATTTATTATTGATAGAATTAAGATATTTTTATATTTATTTTTCTAAACTATTAATGGTAAAACAGTCCATAAAAGCAGCAGAGATAAAATTTTATTAAATATTCATTATTTATCATGATCAAATATTTTTAAGAAAATATTTATTTTGAATAAAATTCAAATAATTAAAATAATAAAATTAAAATAAATTTATTTTTTAAATTATTTTTTTTTTGAAATTAAAATAAAATTAATTATGTTTTTTATGAGTTTAAAATAATAATAAAAATTAAAAAAAATAAAATGATAAAAATATCCTCTTAGATGGAACTTAAAAAGAAATGGATATAACGAATAAGTAGGTTGATAAATAAAAAAGTAAATACCATTTTTGAAATAAGATTAAATGAATGAAAGGACATCAAAGAGATAAATGGAATATTAGGAAATAAAGTAATTCGTTTATACTTAGTTTGTTAGTTAGTCAGCATAATGAAATGAAATAAAAAAGGAATATAAAAAGTAAAAAGATACAAAAAAATTAGGGGATAAAAGCTTGTATTGTTAAAAAATTTACTTAACAAATGAATAAATAACATGGAGAGAATGCAAATAATAATGAATGTATTAAGATGATAGATAGAAATATTAGAATGAATATTTATTTGATAAATGAAGGAGAATACAAAATGAATGAAATTTGTTATATATTAGTATGCCAATAAAAAGTTAGTGAGCGAGTGAGTGAGTGAGTGAGTTAGTGAAAGAGCGAGTGATTGAGTGAGTGTGTTGCTGCAAGGCTGAGTGACTGGCTGGCTGGCTTGCTTGGTTGCTGAATGGCTTGTGAAAATACATGCAAAATATAAAGAGAAAGGAATCAGAATTAAAGACAGACACTTATATTTATTTATTTTAACATTGGACATTTGCTCAATAATACATTTAATTGATATTGACTATTAAAAGTGGGTAAGAGGGAAAAAAATATAAAATTAAAAAGAAAGCAAAATTAAATACAAAAAGAAAAAAAAGATAATTTAATACAAGTATTAGCAGAAATGACCGACAAAAAGGAAAATAAGATGAGAGAAGTCAAGATCGCCAAGTTGGTTATCAACTGTTGCGTTGGTGAATCTGGTGATAAGCTTACCAAGGCTGCTAAGGTCTTGAAGGATTTATCCGGACAAGAACCCGTCTTCTCCAGAGCTAGATACACCATCAGATCCTTCGGTATCAAGAGAAACGAAAAGATGGCTGTTCACGTTACCATCAGAGGTGATAAGGCCAGAGATATCCTTACCAGAGGTTTAAAGGTTAAGGAAATGGAACTTAGAAAGAAGAACTTCTCCAACACTGGTAATTTGTTAATCTTGTTTTTTTTCTGATAAATGCTTTTTTTCAGCTTCTTTCTTCTTTGTTCTCCTGCAGCTAATAATCAATTATTCATTGATTCAAAGCATTTTGCTTAAAGCAAGATTCCTTAAGAAAGCTCTTTTTATTTATTTCAATCTCAATAATTTCAACGGCTTAATTAATATTTATTTTTAAAACAGGTAACTTCGGTTTCGGTATCTAAGAACACATCGATCTCGGTATGAAATATGACCCCTCTACGTAAGCTATTAACACAAACTCAAAAAAACAATCTTTTAAATTCGTAGCATCTGCAAAGCTCACAAAAATAAATCAAGACAAAAATGCCCTAAAACAAAAAAAAGCAATATAAAAAAGAAGCATCAAATATACAGCGAGTTTTTAAAGATTAAAAATGCAGTCTTTAATTAAAAATTCATAATAAAATCAATATGATTTTCACTTAAAGCCTTGAAGATGCTGCAATTTAAAAATGAAATTTTCCTATTAAACATTAAAATAATCTTTCCTTTTAATTAATAATAGTGGTATTTTCGGTATGGACTTCTACGTCGTCCTTGAAAGACCCGGTACAAGAGTTGCTAGAAGAAGAAGAGCTACCTCTAGAGTCGGTAAGAGATCAATTACTTTTTAAATTGAATAAGTTTAAATACTTCAATCTTATTTACTTCACATGCACGCCAATCAGCTTTCCTTCAAACTATCTATCTATCTATTAATAAATAAATAAACTGCTAAGATTAAAGATAATAAATAAATAAATAAATAAATAAATAAAAGCTCAAAGAATAATACGAATAGTTAATCTAATAAAGTCAATAAATCTCATAGCAATTATTAAATTAAAGGACAAAAAAAAGTTGTTTATTTGAAGGATATGCATAAAGTTTAGATGATAAAATTAGCTAAAAAACCAATAGAAAGTCTTAAAATTAAGCTCAACTTGTAATTAAAATCTTTGTTTGCGTTTTCTAGCACTTTTGTGTTAAGAAATAAGGACTTTTCTTGAAGTGAAATGGAAATTACTAACTCTACTATTATGCAGTCAAAACAATTTAAAATAATGCTAATATGAAAAATGAAACTATCCATTCAATATAGCAATTTTCATTAATTTAGTGAATCAAACAAAATAATTAATAAAATTAATAAGTGGTTCTTTTCGGATTTAAAAACCAACAAATCAATCAATGGTAAATTTATTGTTTTTTGGTTGGTTGGTTTGTTTGTTTGTTATGAGGCTGACTTAAAACGAAATTAGATTTAAACCTTTGAAAAATAAAAAGAATGATTGAATTTATATTGCCTTAACTATTTGGGTTACGAGAATACTTAAGGAATAAATTAATGTGTTAAATAAAGAGATAGTTAGATGGATAAACTGTTTTGTAAGCTGTTAGAGAAATTTGGTAGCAGAAATAAGAACGATGCTTGCATAGAAATAAATTAGATTGGAATTTTTATACTTACTTTAACCTTTTTTTGATATAATTAACTAATCAATTAATTAAATTATTAGGTAACAACCAAATGATCTCCAAGGAAGAATGTATCAACTGGTTCAAGACCGAATTCGAAGGCAACGTCTATTGAGAAATTAAAAATACTTATACCATAAATAATATAATTATTTAAAATTATAATATATACTTTTTTAGTAAATTATTGAACAAACGCGGCTTGTATTTGTTTTAATGTATTTATTTAAACGAATAAAAATATATTCAACTTGTAGGTTCATTCCACTCCTTCTTACTAAATCTATTTCCTTCTCTATCAAACCTAAATTTATCAATCAATCAATAAACATTCCAAATAAATAAATAAAACAATCAAACATACATAAATAAATAAATGAATAAACAAGAAATAATAAATAAATAAATAAATCAGTCAATTAAATCATCATGCATGTTTAACTCAATATAAAAAGAAAATAAATAACTTCAAATCATAAAAAATCATTCCACAAAAGTAGCTTAAAGCTTAACAAACATATCACAAGACTGCTTGAATTAAACAAGGATAAAAATGTTTCTTTCTTTCTTCTTTATTTGTTTTTTGAATTACAATTGATAATGAAACATTAAATAGGAAAAACAGCTAGTTTATGTTAGCTAGATATAGTCATTTTGATAAATAATAGTGATTGATTTAGTATTTAAATGTATAAAAATAGTTAGTGCAAATATTCTAAATTTTTGATCGAAATTAATTCAAACTAATAATTATGACTTTATTAATAAATAAATAATATTTGTATTTAATCAATGCAAATAATTTTGTACTAATTATTTTTATTTATTTTTAAGATATTCAAACTAATTAAATTAATTTCTTTCTTTGTTTGTTTGTTTAATAAACAAAATTTAATTTAATTAAAAGATTTGTTTGTTTTTTTGTTTATTTATTTAGAAACATTTTAACTAAAATTATTATATAAAATATAAATAAATAAATACATTAAATTATTTTTAATTAATTTCATATAATCATGTGCCATTGGTTGACAGTATAGACTGCGTGTCTTCTTACAGGTCTCTTTTTATGAGATAAATATCTATCTAAGATGTCAATTACGTCTTTTTTATAGCGTTTTACTAAATGATATTCAAAGCGAATGCATTCAGCCAGACATTTTATTATTTCGATGGTGCAACTTACGCTGTTATTTTCTTGCTAAAGCAATTTTAATAAACAATTTATCAAACTTTCACTGCTGCTACCTATAACATTCAAGTCAGTATTTATAAGTCTAGTTAATAATTTTATAGCACTTTCCTATTTAATTATCAAACAAAAACAAACAATTAAATTTATTTAAAATAAATATTTTAAAATAAAATAAAAATTTCCTAATTTTATAAAAATTTACAAGTCCTTGTGAGTCGGATGAAAATGTTAAAGCTTCAATTAGAATTGGTAGACTGATTGATTTATTTATCTTGAGAATAGAAAATGGACTCACCAATAAAGTTGAAGTTAAAACTAAATAGCATTTGTTTTTCATTTATATTTCTGCTGGATTGTTCTTAATGCTGTTAAGTTTATTGTAGAATACTTCCACACAAGTATTGAAAAGTCTCTGAGCATAAGTTGGAGAATAGAACAGATATGACTTTTATACCTATGCATTTTTTGAGTTCATTATTGTGTTGTAAAATTCAACAGATAAATTAGATTCTCCTTTAATTTCTGATTAAATTATCTAAGAAAGAAGTTAGAAGGCTTCATTGTTCATACTAATAAGCTATATTAAATTTAATTCATTTATTTAAAATAATCTTAACTATATAACAAATAAATAAATAAATATTACTAATCCTCTGAATATTCTAGAATACAATTTTAGCTCGAACTCTGAACTATTTTTATCAATCATTTTGCTTTTCATTACTCCCATGAATTGTTTGTACTCCTCATTAGAAAGATATTCTTTATTATTTAATAGCAATATTATTTTTATACAACTGAAAAGGAAAGAAATTATTTAGAAACTATTTAACTATTGTATTTTTTTGATAAAAATTCATCAATATAAAACTCAACTCTATCTAAATCATTAAATTATTTAAATTTCAAGCAGGGTTTTCAATTGATTTATTTCATTTTTCAATAAATTTAATGAGGGTTTAAAATGAAGTTTTATTTTTTAATTTACTTTTTTATGATCAAAATAAAAAACCCTGTTATTTATTTATTTGATTGTTTTTAATAATTTTTCTGAAATAGCAAGCATGCTTAAATATTTTTTAATACCAAGAAATCATAGCTTATTCAAAAAAAAATAAAAATCTACAATTAGCAATAGTTAAAATATAATTTAGAGTCAAAAATTGATATTAAATAAAATAAAAAATTGTAAATTGAATTTTATAATGAATAATTATTTACTTTGTATCTTATTGCCAAATAGCTTTGATAAAGAGAGAACAAAGGAAGTAATATTTTTGTCTTTAATTATGTCACTTTTTTAGATATTTTGACTGAATTAAATGAAAAAATCTTTTATTTCAATGGTTTTGCTTAACTTTTTAATGAGCTTAGTGAATAATGTGATGCTCTCATATGGCTTTTGTATAAGAGATTTAAATGAGGATATCTCTTATTCAGTTAATTCACAGTCACTTTTAATTACATTTGAAAGGATAGTCTTTAATTAGCTTCTTGTTTATTTATCTTCAATAATTAAATTATTTATTTATGTTAATTCTTAGTAGATGTGTTTATTGACATATTCTTTGTTCAGGGAAATCACTTTTTCTAATAATAAATTTATTAATTTTTGCTAATCGCGGTTGTTAATGTGTTAGATTATGAAGTCGAAGCATTCTTTCCAACCATCTGTATTATTTAAAATCATAGAATTAAATCCATTAACCACAGTTTCGTTCATGTTTTACTAACCAAGTAACCCAACCAATTTTAATTCTAAGAATGAGATTTGAGCTGAAATTTTATTTTAATACAATAAATAATAAGTATTTTTATTTCTATTTAAATAAATTTACATTCTTAGAGCTTTGAGTTAACAGTATAGCAGTATTCAACCATACATTTCTTTACAGTTTCAGAGTAGTTTTCTAATTCTGCTTCTGTTATTCCGATGTCTTCACAAACTTTCATGAATTCAATATCCTATTTATTACATCTAATTCAAACTAAATTCTATTGAAATGAATTAAATTACCATTTCTTTAGATGCCTTGCCATAAACAGCTAATTTCATCAAAATTGCTAAAGATAATATTTATATTGATTCATCATTTGTATTTTAAATTTCTCCCATCAAGATGTTTTTTAAATTCTTTTTTTTTTAATTAAATAAATTCACATTAAAATTAAAAATCAAAAAATGTTTTTATATTATTTTTAAGGTTTTTAAAAGTTTTTATTATACTTTTTCTTTTTCTTCATCAAGGTAGAAGAAGGGATTGAGCATAAAATCGCATGAGTGTTTTATCTCTTGTT
Organism: Tetrahymena thermophila SB210; assembly: GCF_000189635.1. Taxonomy (NCBI): domain Eukaryota; phylum Ciliophora; class Oligohymenophorea; order Hymenostomatida; family Tetrahymenidae; genus Tetrahymena; species Tetrahymena thermophila. The sequence continues at coordinate 41,983 of NW_002476439.1, read as the reverse complement.
CTGCAGCAAGTAAAATTACTAAGACAAATTCAAGCTATCTTTAAGCAACTATTGATTCCTTATTTGTATATCTGCTATTAAAGTACTTCACAATAGAGTTGACAATTGTGTAATTCATATTTTAATTTATGGGAATCAGAGCCTTTATAATAAATATAATAACTATTTAATCCATTAACTAATACTATTTTTTTTATTTACTTTCATTAATTTCTCAGAAAGAGCTGCATTGTGATGAAGAAGACCGTCTTCAAGGAGTTTAAAAATGTGCTTATTTACTAACTTCAAATCATCGTAATAACAATTTTCAATAATATCTGATTAATTAACCAATCAAAAACAAATAAATAAAAAAATTCATTCATTTTTCTTTATTAAAAACAGATATTTTTTTAAATTTCCATAAAAATCAAGTAAAAAATCAATAAATTTTCATTGTTTCTAATAAAAGAAATGCTAAAAAAAGTGAATAAAAAGCCAATAAATAAATATTTATCAGAGCATAATAAAATTTCCTAAATAGCTACTAAATGTTAATGCAAAAAATAACTGCTTAAATCAATAAAAACTTCTAAGAATGAATCCTTTATTATTGTTTCTAAAGCAAGAAATGCATTAAAAAAGTATTGATAAAAGCAAATAAATAAAAAAGGAAAGATATATTTAGCTAGATTTTAAATAAATAAAAAATATTATTGGATTACTTGTATCTGATTTGCAAGTAGAAGTAATGAATACAATATATTATTTGATAGAGTCAACAACTTTGTCTTATAATTCAACTTCTTCGATGTCTTAAGCATTTTCTATTAAGTTGTTCAAGATCTGTTTTCTTTAAGAAGAAAGCAATTATCCTGGAAGGTAGTTCTATGAATTATAATAATCTTTATTAAGATTAAACAAATAAAGAATAATTTTATTACTTTAAAAACTAATTAATAAGTTTGCATTGCGGCTAACTTGGCATCTATATATGAAGAGTTTATTTTTTCATTGATGATGTCCAAAGTTTTTTGCAAAATGTGCTTATTAATTAGACACAAATCAAGTGCTTCGGAAAGATCTTTTGGAGAAATCTAGTACTTTTTATCTTATTCTGGATCTGGTTAGAAATCAATAGGATAATAGCACTCTAAGTTATCAAAAATATCTTCCAAAAATGGTTTCAACATAGATAAACTGAAATTTTCCAAAACAAATCTTATTAATTTGAATGACTTAATGATGCATCTTGGATCTTTCTCATCTTCTGTAGATTCGATAATAACTTTTACATATGTTGCTCCCAATTCTACGCAGCTTTCTGTGAAATTCTCTTGCAAGAACCTCAGATTAATGTAAACGGAATCTCTCACATCTTGCGAATATTGTGAAATATTGAACTTGCTATCACTGATTTTTTCTATAAACTGCTTTGCTAAATTGAACTTAAATTCCTTAAAGGCTCCAGCCTTCTTTGAATCTATTTTTTATTTCATTTATTCCTAATGCTTGATTACATTTTTCAGTAATTCTAGCAACACCTTATTTGCAGTCTTCACTGTGGCAACATCGAACAGCTTAGTTAAGAAAAATAAATAGAGCGATTCTACTTCCTCCTAAGACATTTATAAACCTGAGTACCTGCTAAAAAACAGATAAATAAACTCAGTTGCTCTTTGTCTTGTCTTCTCTCTCCCATTCACAAAATAAAATTACATTTTTTCAAAAAACTAAAAAAGATTAATCTGATTCATCTAAAAAGCAATCAGCAACTTAGTTATACACTTTGTATCGACACTTCTATCATTAGCTTCATTATCAATAAACTCCACTATTGTCTTTTCAATGTCTTCCTCCTAATTTTTACCCTTATTGCCAAAGCTATTCAAAAAGTCTTCAATATTCATTTTAAATTTGCGCTACTTATATTAAATGTTTCTATTAATAAATGTTTAAAGTATATTTATATATGTATCTTCTACTCTATACTTAGTTAGTTAGTTAGTTAGTTAATTAATTAATTTATCAGAAATATATAGTAATTCATAACAATATATATAAATATATCTCTCCACTTTATATTCATTCATACATACAAACATAAATACATACAGAAACCATTTTTAAGCCAAATATCTAAATTTATTATTTTTTTCATTAATTTTATTAATTTTGATAGTTCTAACTAAGCAAAAACCCTAGGAATTTCCTAACATTTTATGAGAAAGTAGCTAAATTAATTCTAATTTACTTTAATCTAAAGCATTCATACATATAAGTAAACAAGCATACAAGTTAACAAATAAATCTTTTTAGAGATAATTTTTTTATAGAGTGATATTTATTTATTTAATAATTCTATTTTATATTATAAACAAAATAAATATACTCTATCTTCTCAATTATCAAAATATTTTTTTTATTTTAGAACTGAAATAAAAATTAATTAAAGCAAAAAGTAAAATATTTATATTTTCTTTACTTTATATTTTTAAAATCCAATAAATTAAAGTAATTAAAAATCAATAATATAATTAAATAAAAAAAAAATAATTTTATCATTAAATTTAAATTTTTTCTAGTTTTTAAAATAGCTTAATCTATAATCATTAATTTTTGATTTTTATAACAAATATATTATAAAAACTATTTAATTTGCATAATATTATAAAAATATAATTTAATGCATGAATTTTTTTTTTTTTATGTTTTTAATTGAGTAAAAGTAAATATTTTGCATAAAACTTCATGAATTAATTTAGGAAAAATAAAAATATTTTGTTATAATAAAACTAAAATAAAATTTAATTTAATTTGCTTTTAATATTTTTTGATTTTTGTTTGTTTACTTTTATTTATTTTAATACATTATTAAGATTTATTTAAATGATTATCTTTTATTATTTTATTTTGAGATATGTTAGAATATCACACAGACAAACATTTCGACTCATTAACTAATTAATTTTTGTTTCATTAATATATTAATTTTGACCCTTTGTTAATACTATTATTTTTTACGATTTTATATTAATGCAATTATTTAAGAGAATACTTTTTAGATGTTAAAAATCTTTTTGCTTTAAATAAAATAAATAGGATTATTAAGAAAAGGAAAAATAAATTGATTTATTTCTTTTGAATTTCCTTAGCCCTTTGTTAATACAAGAGTTTTTTACGATTTTTAAAAATGCAATTTTGTTAGAAAATTTGATTATTTCAAAAAGTATTTTTGCAAAAATCTTTTTCATTAAATAATTTAAATAGGATTGTTAAGAAAAGGAAAAATAAATTGATTTATTTCTTTTCGATTTATTATATAAACAATATCAGAAATACTTTTACCTTTGTTATTTTTTTATCATCAATTAAAAATTACTTAAAATGGAAGTAACATAGTCTTAACTAACATTAAAACAAATAAAATAAAACTTAATTGAAAAAAATTGCTTGATGATTAAAGATTTTACAATCGGTTTTCCCACAGGAGATGAAGCTCTTCCTATGGATGACTTCTTTCTGTTAAGTGATAAAGGGTATTAGAATTTTAAAGTATCTAAAATAATAATATTTGAGAATTAAAAAAAAGAAGTGGTTGCTATTCAATTTACATACAAACAATATCAAAATTAAAAAAACAATGAGAATTATGAAATAAAAGGGAATTTAATTGGTCAATAAGAAACAAGCGATTTACTTTAAAAATCAATAAACTTGCAAGATGATCAGTTCATCACTAAAATAACTATTTAAGTAGAATTTATTATTGGAAATATTACTATTATTTTGAGTAATGGAAGAGAATACTTCTTTGGAAATTACCATAGAATGGATTATGAATATTTCGAATTTTCTGCACCCAAAGGATTTCACTTTACTTGCTTTTCAGGATGCACAAGTTCGCACTTTAATGGTTTGTGCCTTTTAAAAGCAGATGTTTGCCCTATTGAATAACATAATAATCGTGATCATAAATCTAAATTTATCGAAATTATTCCAGATAATAAATCTGTTTTAAGATTGATAATTCCTTTCTTAACTGTTAAGGAGATATCAGTCTTGATGAGAACATGCACTCTTTTAGCAAAATTAATATCAAATGAAGATTTATTTATTGATGAAATAGAAAGAAGAGCTTTATTTAGTGGTAATAGCAATTTAAATAAATATTATCAAAAAATAATAAGTAAATATAGTAAGGACAGCGAGAAAAGAAATATTCTAATTTCATATGAAGATTGCTTTAAAAATTATGTTGAAAATCCAAATGGAGATGACTAATTTTAAAATTTTTAATTTCTTTAGGGAAATTAAGAAGCTGAGAAAAATTACAGCTTTATTGAAAACTTAAATGGATTAACTCATTTCAAATTTTCCTTCATAGAAAAAACCTTAGTTTGGGAAAAATATTTGCATGATTTATTTACTTCTAAAAGTATAGAAAATATAGAAAATAGGTAGTTAGCTATTGTCTTCGGAATTGAGATAGCAGACAGTAATTATGGAGGCAGCTTGCGAGCAAAAGTAATAATTGAAGATTAAGAATAAAATTCTATTTTTTAACAAAAATAAGAATTTAGTAAAATTTAGAGAGGATTTAAGTTTTATAACATTGCTAGTTATGTAAAATCATAGTAATCTAAGCCCCATAAAATCATTTTTTCTATATCAGGAAAAGATTCTAGATTTTGGAAAGGGCATTTTGGTCCAAGACTGAGATCAATTACATGCAAATTAATTCCTATTTAAAATAAATAGCAAATTAATTTATTCAAAAATACTATGAAAAATATATTTTGAAATTTTAAATATGATTTTTAATATAAATAAATAAATTAATTAATTTTTTATATTTTAGTTTCATTTTAACGAGTAAAAAAATATCAAAAAATAAATATGGTGTATATTTTTATATTAAAATTTAAAATTTATTTAATATAATAAACATTTTTGATATTACCTAAATATCTAAAATTTTAGTATATAACCTAAAAAAGGCAGTACCTTAGGATAATATACATATATATATTTGTTTGTAATAGATTGTTGATAAATTAGATAATAGACCTTCTTTATTTATCTATGAAAAATCTTGTAAATTTTTTATTTAATTCAATTATCTTAAAAGAAAAAGATAAAAGCAAAATTTAAAAATTATCTTTATGTTTTTATCAATTTATTATTTTTGTTCTATATAAAAAACTAAACATTTAACAAGTTTTCTTAAAATAGTACTTTTTGGTCAATTTTTTTAGTTAGAACTAGGTAAATAACTATGTGCTATTTCAATTAAATTTAATCTATAAATAAATTACTTGGATTTTATATTAATTAGATTTATTCTATTAAATATTTGCTTTATTAGAATTGTTTAATATTTAATAAATTATTTTTATGGGTAACTAGAATATGAATATTTAATAAACGTCAGGATAATTAGTTTAGCTTAAGTAGATGTTAGCACTTGAAAACAGACTTATGCTCAAAGATATTTCATTAGGTTTCTCTACTGGAGATGAGATACATCCTTAGGATGACTTCTTTCTGTTAAGCGATAAAGGCTATTAGAATTTTAAAGTGAGTGAAATTGTATTATTTGAAAATTAAAGTAATGAACTGGCTGCTATTTAGTTTATATATAAACAATACTAGAATTTAGAAAAAAATTAGGATTTTACCATTAAAGGAAATATAATAGGCCATTAGCAGATAAAAAATATGAGTTAAAATAAAATCAAATTTTCAGATGATGAATTTATTATTGATATAAAGGTATATGTAGAATATGTTATAGATAAAATTAAGATTTTTTTGAATAATGGTAAATGTTTTACTTATGGAAGTCGCCAAACAAGTAAATAAGAGACTTATTCTTTTACAGCACCTTAAGGGTTCCACTTTACTTGTTTTTCTGGCTCGACAAGCTCTCACTTTAATGGTTTGTGCATTTTAAAAGCAGATATTTGCTCTATTGAAAAATATAATACTAATCCAAAATCAAATTTTATTGAAATAATTGCTTCAAATAAATCAGCGTTGAGATCTTTAATTCCTTATTTGACTGTTAAGGAAATGTCAATTTTGATGAGAGCTTATAAATTGTTTGCAAAAATATTATCAAATGAAGTTTTGTTTATTGACGAAATAGGAAGAAGAGCTTTATTTAGTGGTAATATCAATTTAATCAAATATTATCAAAATCTAATTAAGCAAGAAAGTCTAGCTAGCGAATAAAAGAATAATCTTAGAACTTATTAAGATAATATTAAAAATTATGTTTAAAATCCTCATGGAGAAGATAAATTTCGTGGGTTCGAATTTCTTAGTGAATATGGGCAGGCAGAGCAGAAAGATTCTTACATTGAAAATTTGAATGGATTGACTCATTTTAAGTTTTCATATATGAAAAATATTTTAGTTTGGAAAAGAAAGATGCATGATATCTTTACTGCTAATGACATAGAAAATATAGAAAACAGTTCCTTAGCTATTGTTTTTGGAATTGAAATAGCTGACAGTAATTATGGAGGTAGTTTAACAGCAGAAGTATAAATACAAGATGAAGCACATAACTGTATATTTATCCAAAGGAAGAAGTTTGATACAATATAAAGAGGGTTCAAATTTTATAACATCGCTGGTTATATCAAAAAATAGAACTTAAATTAATCAAAGCCTTAAATAATAATATTCTCTATCTCAGGTCAGGATTCTAGATTTTGGGCAGGACATTTTGGACCAAGGCTAAGATCAATTACCTGCAGACTAATCCCTGTTTTAACTTAATAAGAAATTAACCTGTTTAATAACAGTTTTAAAAATGTCCAATGAACAAAAAATATAAACATTAATAAATACTTAAAGTTTGTTTTTATATATCTTTAAATATAAAACTATTTTACTTTTTGTCAAAATTATTTTTAATTAATCAAATTTATTTTTCATAATTAATAAACAAAATTTATTTATTTTTATTTTTTAAATTTACTATAAATTCTTGATTTAAAAACCCTTTTAACTATTGATAGGCTAATTAATATTTAACTATTAAAATTTAAACTTAAAAATAGTTTTAAAAATCTATGAAATATTTTTTTATTTGAATTACATTATAAAATTTATTTATTGAATAATAAAAAAAAATTATCACTTATTAAAATATATCATCAAACAATACTTCTTTTATTATTATTTGTTTAGAAATAATGGTTCTACTGATTGAAGATATTTAGAGTAATGATTGTTGAATTTAACTTAATGATGGTTTAATTTACTATTATCTTGAAAGAAATAAAAATTAAGTAAAAAATTTAATATAAAGCTGAATTACATTAAATAAAAAATGTAGTTAAATGTCAAAAGAAAAACATAAGGAAAGTGAAAAAATTTTAGTAATTACTGAAAGAAGATAATTAAATGAATTAAACTAAAATGATTTTACAACTGTATATACTTTAAAAATCTCTGTTGGAATGCAATAAAGAGGCTATTTAGATGTTGTTAGTTAAATTATTTATTTATTCATCTAATTATATAGATATGAAATAAGAGTCAGAAAAATCTACATATAAGATATCTATGCATATAATAATAATAATTTAAATATGAATGGTTCAATTAATTGATCGCTGAATGAATATAATTGATTATTTTTGAAAAATTTGTTAGTGATTTAAATTTCATTTGAATATTTTTCGCGCAAATCAAATTGAATTATATACTTTGATATTTGCAGTGCTTGTTTATTGATTTATTTATTTACTTGCTTAGATTTTTTATGTTTTGATTTGATTTTTTTTGAACAGATTTCAAAGATTCAATTGATTTTACAAAAATTGTATCAAAATAAAAGAAAATAAACAATACAATATTACAAGGGTAAGATAAAAGGAATATTGAATATCAACCCGAAATTGCTATTAAAGAATATAAAAAGTGTTAAAGATCAAATTTTTGAATAATAGATTAGGATTTACAAATTTAGCAGTTTATTATAGGAATATAGATAAAATATAAAATGAGCATCAGCGAAAATAACTGGAATGGTGATTAATCTATCTTATCTTTAAATATTATTTAAATATTGCTTTTTATTATAAACTGTAACTGAGTTATTTCTTTAAAAAAAGCTTCTTTCCTTATACACTTGAGTTAGCAAAAAAGAAATTATTTGTAGAATTGTCTAAACGAGGACATTACTCCACATGTTTCAATAATTACAATTTTTAAAAAGTCTGAGTAGGGTAAATTAGCATTTAAATGGTATTGATATTTTAAGTAAATCATGCTTCAATATTATAAAAGACCCTCATTAGTATATAGAAATGAATTTGAGCAACCAAGGACTAAACGATATAGATATTTTGCCTCTTTTGAGAACACTATCAGTAAAATAAAAGAAAATGTTTTAAAGAAAACATATTTTTAATTTAAAAATAGAATGACAAATATATATTGACGATAGATTTCAGCTATAATTAATTAGAAGTAAATAATATATTGATAGATAAATAGATATTTCTTCAATACTATTTAAATAATATCATTAAAACATTCATTTAATTAATTAATCAATAAATAAATTCATCTTTTGCCTCTTTTTTGTTACTTTGAAATTTAAACATTCAAAATGCTTTAAACCTATTTTGAAAATTAATCATTCATACACTCAATCTTCTTAACAGTTGTTATTAAAAACATCAATTTAACCATCTTAAACACTCCATTCAATATTTGAATTTAAATTTTGCAAAATTTCTAGTCCAACCCTATCAATAACCTTCAATCATTTTATAAAATTTAGTAAATAACCTGTTTCTTCGACCTTATTAACGATTAGAATACAATTCAAGCAGTAATTCTTACAGGCAATTGTAATATTTATATAAGCTTCTATGATATTTTACTAAATATTATTATTAAATATAGACCTAAATGAAAATCACATTCAAAAATTGAAAAATTTTGCTATTCAATCAGAAAAGAATATTTGCATAGAATCAGAAAGCTAGTATTCATTTAATTAGATGTGTATTTAATAGCAATAGTAGCAGTAAGGTAAGGCTTAATCTCTTAGAGAGCAGGTATTAGAGAAAATAAATCAAGCAAAGTAAAACATTAATAACTCAGCTAGTCATAGCTCAAGCATAGCTTCTAATTCTACCAATGCATAGCAACTAACTACAAAGCAATCTTAAATTGGAGACAATAATTCAAACACTTCTTAATAAAGCTAGGCATTTAACATTAATTCAACATTAAATTCTTGCTAAAGCAATAAAACTATATAGTCACCTTATTAGTAATTACAATAATAATAGCTCCCAATATAATAAGTTTCTAGTTTCAAAGCAGGTAAATATTCAAATTATTTCTAAATTTATTTTATTTCACGTTAAAAAAATTTATATTTTGATGATAAATAATCATTTTATAAATTAAAAAAATAAAACATTGTTTTTTGCATTAAAAAAATTCATTTGATTAAAGAGATTCATTTGAAAATTTTATTTTTATAAATAAATAAAATATTTTAATAATTTTTAATAGGTTTAATTAAATAAGAAAGCATTTGTAATTAACAGCAATTAAATTAGCAGTAATAAAAAATTTCAAAAGTTAGAACTGGGGTTTTACTTAATTCTATGGTGCCACCTCTTGATTTACAGAGAATAGCTGTTTAAAAGAAACCAAATGCTGTGACTGATAGATCTTTATCTCCTTGTAATAGCATTAACTAATAAGGATTATTATAGAATTAGATTATCTAGAACTAGTAACAAAATACAGAAAGAATTAACACTAATGAATAAAATAGCTCAAATAGATAACCTTATCATATGGTTAGTGGATATTTTTCTAGCAGACAACCTTACATGAATCAATAGTAATCTACAACTAATATTCATGGCAGCAAAAGCCCTATTTCGAATAGAGAGTCAAACCAAAAAATTCTTATTATGAGTAGAATGAATTGGCTTATTGAAATTAGAAATATCTTCGAAGGAATTGAAAAATAGGGAAAAGCTAGCATTTAAGATTTAGTTAATAGCATTATTAGTAAATAAGAAGTAAAAAACATTTTTTTGTTTCTATTTGATTTATTTAAAAAATATTTTTTATAGGATTTTTAATTGCTTGAAGAAGAAAAATATAATGAAAAATACAATGAACTAGGATTGAGTGTTAAAGATGTTACTAGAGAGTTAAGATATTATAAAAATTAGTTTATTACAATGGATGAAATATTTAACTTAGTAGGGAATATTTAGCCTGAGCAGGCAAAAATCAAAAGATGCATTAACATATTCTAGCAAGGTGATAAAACATACGAGTAAATTGAAAAGATGAGAAGAAAAGTTAATGGAAGTAATGGTAATTTGAAAGCAAATAACTAAACAAGCTTGGAAAGGAGTAACAGCTAAATAAATGTAAATGGAATCACAATACAAACTCAATTACCATTTGCTAATATGAATTCATAAAACACATTGAAGACTCCAAAAAACCAAGCCATTATGAATATTAATTCAGCTTGCAATACAAACCAAAATTTTAATGCTAATACAAACAATAATAATATTAACTAAAACAATCAACAAAGTTCTTCTTCGAAACACCAGCACTCTCAAAGCTATAATGGAAATATGCAAGTATTAAATGGAAACAATCTTGTTAAGAGCAGAAAAAATCTACAAGAAGCATTTTAAGAATAAGAGAATTTAGAAAAAGATGATAAAATTCCAACATGCGAACTACCTAAATAAAATAAATAATATTTCCCTTCAACTCGCCATAAAAAGAGAGACCAAATGAGATTAAAAAATGAAAATATGATTAATGTTTAATTTTAAAATAACACAAACATCGAAATGTCTAAAAGCAACATAGAAGGTATGTCTTCACCTGTAAATAAAACTTAGATCCCTTCTTCTTATTAATATTAATTTTCAAATTAAAATATTGCTTAAAATCAAATGCCAAATCAAGATAAGGATACAAGATTTATATAAAAGGAAAGTGATAAATAAAACAGTGATATTTTAATTACTTTGGCATAAGAAGAATTAGAAGAATATAAAATATGCAACAATCCTTATCAATAAAATAATAAAAAATAAAATAAAAATATCACTGAATATAAAGCTTAGAACTGTTATAACTTGTAAAACTAGCAATTAAATTCAAACTAACAGTTTAACAAAATACCTCCTTTACCAAACAGCTCAAGAGTTCACCACAGCAGCAATGTCAATCTTCCTCCAAAATAAAATCAATTAAATAGAAACTGTTCATCTGTAGGAAAATTTTAATCTCCTTAATGCATTAAAAAACTATCTTCAAATTAATCCTCTGGTGGTGGTTATGTTAATAACTCACTTTAGTTCAAATCTCCTGAAAAATCAATCAGAGATGAAAATAATCTTAGTCCTAGCTAATATTTTGTAAAGCCAATAGAATCAATTAAAAAACATTCCACTAATGACTTATTAAACAATCTCACTTCAAATAGTAAAAAAATAAAAAATTCTTAAAGTCAATCAAATATCATACAAGATCAACAATAATAATTAAACAATTTATATTAAAATCAACATGTTTTCACCAACAATTTAGTTTAAAGCACCACTAACAATTACTTACTTAACAGCAGTTAAAACACTTAAAATACAAACTCAAACAATAATTATAATAATGTAAATAGTCTTAAAAATAATACTTAAAATAATAACAACAATATTCAAATCAAATCAAATGTTGAAATTTAAAAGCTCCCTATTAATATAAATAACATTCAAAATTAACAAAATAATGCACATATTTAAGAGAAGAGGATCAACACTGAAGACCATGATATAGAAACTGCCAGATTCCATAGAGAAGATTCTCTTAAATAATTTGATTCTATTAAAAAATCAAATTAACCTTATTTCACTAACTCCAATGAAGATAAAAAGAAAAACTCACTAAACAATGAAGAAAATATTTTAAACAGCAAAAGTAAAAAAGTAATTGTCATAACTTAATAACAGCAAGCTGAAGCCTTAGCTTTTTCTCAAAGAGGTATGCCTCCAAAGAAAGCTTTACAAAAAGTTAGTTCTCAATGCTAATTACTGTAAAATCCTATAAATAACTTACAGCATTCAAATACTTAATCAGCTCTTTCTTCTACAAGAGCAAATCAATCAAACGACAAATGCTTTGTAAGCTTATCAAAGTAATAAATGCAATTATAATAATAATAATAATAAATATCAGAAGTTTAACAAGAAAATTAATAAATCTAAAATATTTAAAGATAATCAAGCAGCTTAACTTTGAAATAGCAACTTAAATAACTTGGTTTGTAAGGAAACAATCAACAATAAAATAATTAATAAATCTAAGATTAATTTTCTAGAGAGAAACAATAACAAATTTAGTCCAAGTAGTAATTTGTGTAGCAAAATAAATAAAATGGTTTCGGTCAAGTAATGAATAACGAAAGTGGAGGAAATGTGGATTATATGATTAATTCACCTTTTTCCACATAAATGAATATTTCAGCTATAAAAATGAATGAATCTTGCATGAAAAACGTAACTCTTTAAGACATCGCAACAGAACTGATGGCTTTAGGTGAAACTAATAACAAGGATATTGTGGATATTTCCAAGCTTATGTAAACTACAACGACAGTTTATAATAACACATCGAATTTAGCTGCTTCTACATAGAATATTAATAATACAAATATATTCAATTCTCTTCAAGCAGGAAATAATGCAGCTCCCAATTTCGCTTCAGGAAACAGCACACCAAAAGTTATTTAAAATTAAAATTAAAATATGATTGCAAAATTTAGTAATGGTACTATTTGTGCTAATAATAACTTAAAGAATGAGCAGCTCGAATGTATTATGGAAAAAGTAGTTTAAGAGAACACAATCAACTAAGATGAAGATGATGGAGACAGTAAATAAAATAGTAAAAAGCCATTGAAGTTAGAAGAAAGTGAATAAAGTATCTCTGTTTAGAACTAAAATGAACAAATCACTCCTTCAGCCTCTCCAACTTTAAATAATTAAAATTCTCATTTAATCCAATCAGTTTAATCAGACGATGATAGAAGAGAACTTACTTTTAGTTCAAGAGCTATGCAAAAAATAATGAAAAAAAGATAGTTCAATTTTAATTAAAACTCTATCAATAGTGATTCAATTTCAAATGCTAACTAAAACAACAGTCGAGTTTCTTTTTAGTAAAATTGCAACAGTTATATCAAAAATCTCAACACAAGTGCTAACCTCTCTAGTAATACAAAATACAATAATGATCCAAATATTTTTTCTTTTAATGATTCTGCAAATAAACATTTTTGTCAAAATATCTAAGAAATTTCTCACAGCTCTTAAAATAAATAAGATCAAAATAAAAATATATCTGAATTTTAAGGTTCTAATCAGATTAAGACAAATATGCCTCCTGAAAACTTACGCAGAATACTCGATAAGGAATTTCCTACAGGATTAATTAAGTAACAAGATGAAATTGATGACAGTTTAGCTGATTTCCTTGTTAGCAATAACTTATCAGAATACATCAATTTTCCTAAGTAGTTAGTAAACAATAATGAGAGAAATAGAGAGTCTATAAATAATAACTAAAACAAATAAAATATCCAAAATTACGGAGTTTATTCTTCATTTGGTAATAAAAACTAATTGATCTAAAACAGCTAAGAAAATTACTCAGGTTCAATGATGCAAAAGAGTTAAAGTTTCATCAATATTTCTTCTACTTAGCAGATTTCTAATATTGAAAATGAGCAATTAGAAATTTAAGATATTTCTCGCTTGAATTAATTAGAAGGAGAAGACGATGAAGTAATTTTGAATGAGCAAAGTACATTTTCTCGTTTATAATTTAGGGAAGACGAAGAGAATAGTTAGTTATTTGATGAAGAAAACGAAGATGAATCTGATAATAAAAAAATTAAATTCAATCAGAATTCTAAATAAAAAGTAAATAAAAATTAAAATGAAGTAGAAGACTTTAACAAGAAACAAAAGTCTAATTTTGTCTAATAAAATTTACTTGAAAATAATAATTTAAAAGAAAAATAATAAAATTTAGTTAGCTCTTAATAGGAATATCCATTAATTTTTGGCGAAAACTAGATATTGACGTAGTCATACAATGATGAAAGCAGCAATTTCTTTACAGTAAAATCTTAGTTTGAAAAAACAAGCATAATGTTTAAAGACTTAGTTAAAAAGATGAATGACGATTGCAGCAGAAATTTAAGTGAAAATAAAAGATAACTTTTGCAATAAGTTTGCAACTACATCCCATATGAAGACAATGAATTACCCTTCTATGCAATCAAGTTTGATTACATCAAAGAAAATCCTGAGCACATTGAAATTTTATCTTCTTAACTTATGCGTTAATATTTCTAAAATGCGTAAGCAGTCAAAATAACATTCAGTCAAATAGAAAAAATTCCATAATTTTCATCAATAACAAATTAAAATCTGCTCCACAATAATTTGAGAATTCTTAATTTATCCTTTAATAGCATCAAGTCTCTGAAATCAATAACAACTTCAGATCTTCATAACCTTGAATTCCTAAACATTAGTTATAATTATCTAGAGAACTTGGATGGCTTAGAAGATCTTTACAAATTAAGAGAACTCCATGCTTAAAACAATTAAATTTCATTTATACATTCAAAAAACACAGCTCCTCTTGAATAAATTAGATAAATTGACTTACAAAACAACTTACTTCCAAATCTAGAAGCCCTTGTTGCTCTTTAACAAAACAAGTTCCTTGAATTACTTAACTTTTAAGGAAATCCTCTTACATAGTTCCCCAATTACTCAAAATAAGTTTCTAAATTGCTAAACCATGTGAAGGCAATAGATATTCCTGACCCCAACATCATCATTTATGTAAATTTATTTTATAAAAAATAAAAATTAATATTTTTCTACTTTCAGATAAAAAAATAAATCTTTTAAAAAAATAACTTATTATCTTTAAATAGAATTATTATTTTTCAATAATTAAATGATTAAAATTAATTTTTAAAAATAAATTGTCAAGAATTAAAAACATTGATAATTATTTGTAATTATCCTCTTAAATAGTAAATAAATAAATATTTGATAATAAAAATTTTTTAAAAATAGACTTTATCTGATTATAGCAAGTATCGTGAGATATGTTTCATAGAGGAGAATGAGTTGAAGACATTTTAAATGAGGCAATAAATGAAGTAAAGTATGATAAAAAATTCATAGGAAGTGTAGAAGAAAGTATAAAAATTAACAGTCAATACAAATGACTAAGAAAATTAAGCAAACAAATTCAATTAAATCTATTAGAATAACATGCCACAAAATTTACAGTCTCCCTCTAAAAAAATATTATAATATCGCTCTCTAAGTCCTCAAAGTAATAATTAATTTTAATCTTTTGCTGCAAGTAAAATACAACAGTAATCAAGTTTTTACTTCTAGAGCAGTAGCAGTAACTAAAACTAGCAGCAAACTAGTTAAAGTTTAAAGTAATCAAACATCAACTAAATCTAGTAAGTAAATCATTAAAACTCTTTAGCTGATAATTAAGATTGTAAAGAGAGTTATTACTTTCAAACTGAAAGAGGCAGTCATAGCAGCAATCATTAGTAAATGAAATCTTAGAATAATGAAATCTATTAATCTTCCACCAATATTTCTTCTAATTTAATAAACCAATAAAAAATGCCTTAATCAATTCAATTAATGAAAAAAAGTATTTGTAGTGTTTAAAGTGAAAATTCTTTGCCTCAATAAAATATTGAATCAATTATCCAAAGATAAAAATTAGAGTAATATCCAAGCTAGCTCAATCTTCAAGAAAATCTTCCTCTAACAAATAGATAAAAATCAGAAAAGCAAAATAATTCTAGAGAAGAAGAACAACCAAAGATTTTAATTAATTATAAAAAGCAAGGTCACAACATATACCAGCTAAGCTAAAAAAATGAATTAATACATCAAGAAGACACTTAATAGTAATTCAGTTAATATAACAGTAAAGATAAAGAGTATTTTTACCAAGATGAAAATGTAAACGAAATTAATATTTAGCACAGTTAATCCTAGAATTAGTTCTTTGTTTAGAATCAAAATTCTAAAATATCCCAATCCTACCAGCCTTATTAAAGCACAGATGAATAAAATAAATAAGAAGGCAAAAAACTTTTTAAGAATCCCAGTTAATTGTTCTAATAGAATTTTTGTAAATTTATTTTTTGAAAAAAAAATATTTTGAAAAAAATAAAATAAAAAAAGAAAATCTTCAGACGAACCAAAAGCAGACTGGATAGCTCTCACAAATGATAAAAATGAAAATAGGAAAAGCACAACAACAATTCCAACAACAGCAATGTAATTATTTATATAGCAAATTTAATAAAAATTTAATTTTTCTCATATAAAATAGAGTAAAACCCCAAGAAATTTTGAATCAAAAGCATTATTTAAATAAATAATTAAATTTATTTAAATCAATAAAAAAACTTAAATAGCTGAAAATTTATTTATTTCTTTAGAATTCTAAAAAATAATATTAACAAAAAATTTTTATATTAAATTAAATCTAAATTATATCTTATTTACTTAATTTTGTAGAGTTCATAAATAATTTATATTAAAATATATAGTGTTAACTTATTCATTAATATATGATATATCTATAAGATTATTTATTCATTGACTATTAATATAAAAATTCAAAATATAATTTACTAATAATTTTTTTATAATAAATAAATTATTATAATTTGAAATTAATTACTTATCTATGCTGTTATAAAAATCAATAATTTTACTTTATTAATTAATTTGTAATTGATATATACTTTAAAACGATAAGATTATTCATTATATAAATTATTATGGAAGTATCTGCCGGGTTTGTATATATTTCTAATTAAAAGTAAGTACAATTTTATAATTATTGACTTAATAAATTAATTTTTCTATGTAATTTTAATTAATTAATACTGTTTAAAGCTAATAGAACTTATAAAAAATTTATGTAATTAAAATCAAATGCATTGAATTGGAATTAATTTATTTACTATTAATTAAAAATAAAATAATTTATTTTCTTTATTTTTAATAATTATTAATTTACATAATCTTGATAAATACTGTTTATTTAAAACTTCTAAAATAAAAATCAATATATTTTATTTACTATTAATAGGGATCGACAGTATAAATTTCATGATATGGTATACGGTTGAATAATTTTAAGATTTATTCAAAAATATTTATATTTTATTTCTTTCAAATTTCACACCTACCCCTTTAATTATACATTAATTAAATAAATTGCTGATAATTTAATATTCATAAATTATATGGAAAGAAATATATAATTTTTAAAGAATTGTGTGATAGATATAAGATGAAAATTAGAAAGAATAAAATTATTATAATTAAAGAAGGGATTTAAGACAATTGATAAATTATTAAATGATATTGATAAGATTATAAAAAGAAAATAAAAAAATTAGTGTGATAAATTATTGATATATTAGATTAAAATAATAAGATATAAAATAGAACTGATATTCTTTAAGAAATTCAGAGTGAGTTAATTAATACAAATGTACGATTATTATATAAATATATCGAAGGTTATATTATTTTATTATAAATTTAAATAACTAAAAAGAAATTTTATATTAAATTTATAGTTTATATCTATATATGTATGTATAGAATTACATTTATTAAAACAGAGAGAAAATAACTAAACATAATCAATTAGCTACAATTCAAGGACCAAATAATAAATTGATTTGTTAGGCAGAAACTATTTTTATCACTCATTTATTATTAATTGATTGATCGATTGATTGATTGAATGAATGAAAGATTAATTGAATGATTGATTGATTGACTGATTTGGTTGATTTAGCTAGTGGTTGATCAACCGAATTATTAGTGATGTTTTGTTTGTTAATATGTATGTATGTAGGTAGTTATTGATAGATTTAATTAGAATAAAAGAGTGCTGTGTTAGTTCTTTATCATTACTATATTTATATTTTCTGAAGTTGTTAAAATATACAGATAGATACATAAATAAAAGTTAGTTAAAATGATTGATTTGTGAGCATTTTTAAATTTATTTGTTTGATTGATTCTAAACATTAAATATATTCTAGTAATTAATATTTCAATTAAAATATTAGTAATTATGCTAAGCTGTTTTAATTAAATATTAGTTAAAGTTTTCTAGATTAAGATTTGAAACTATTTATATTTTTTAATTTATTTATTTAATTTAATCATCATTATGATTGTTTATATTATAATTATTATGGTTATTCTATGGCTTAATTTTAATTTTCAGTATACTTAGAGATAGATAATTGAGAAAAGATATTATATTATATTATTTATACTATATTTATGAGGTTAAGATTAAAAAATATTTAAATTAAATTCATATTTTAGTTTGATATTATTATTCATTTGTTCGTTATTTTATTTTTTCAAGGTTAGCTGTCTTTATTCTGCTATTATTAGAACTTGTACCATACTCCAATTACATCCATGATCTTATCATATTCCCTTTCTTTATCAGTGAAGCTATAATCATAATTCATGGAAAAAATTTTATATTTAAGTGTTTGTCTGTCAAAATCGACTCGGAGAGAACCAAATGCATTATTCTTTTTAAGTTTTACCTCAATAATCAAACACTAATTATATTCTATTTCAAAATCAATAATGAATTCATCTTTTCTTCTTAAAACTAAGTTATCAATCTCTCTGAATAAATTTGTAACATCTTGTTGTCCCAAACCTCTCTAATCACAGGCTTGTCTTATGTATTCCTTTGCTTTTAATACATTTTATTCTTATTCATAATTATTCTGAGTTAAATTTTAAGGCATATTTTGTGCTTGTTGCTGTTATTGCACATTATATCTATTTTAAATATCTTCGTAGCTTCTACTTAGGTTCTGTTATTCAGGATTATTGTATCCTATATTTTCATTATAATTTTATTGTTTAATTGAATTTGGGGGAATTGAATGTTAATTTTGAAACTGCTAAGCTTAGTGCTACTATTGTTTCTAGTATTATTGCGCTTGTGCCATCTATTAGGGCACATGCAATTGCTATTAAAATGAAGAATTTTATTATTGGTAATAAATATTACTATTTTCTGAAATATTGTGAGGTTGAATTTGTTAAAGGTTTTAAGTTTGTATTTAAGATGGTGTGTGTCCTCCAATTCCTTATTACTGCTGTTACGGAGGAGTGTATTAATTGCTTGAAGATAGATGATTAGAGTTTTAGAGGTTATTTTTCTAAGCAAAATTTTATTAATTTTATCCCTGTTATAATTTTAATTATGAATTTACTTATTAGTTTGGCTATTGTAGTCCACTGCTATTTTAAGGGTTATTAGCCATTTGCTATTATCCAGTAATCTAATTTGGATGAATTGGAATCTACTGCTAAGATTAAGGTTTTTGCACTTAGTTTATATTTTAGTTTGGCTGTTGTTACTTCTAATAATGAGGCCCATATTATTACTATTGATTATTTGGATTAATTTTTTCCTGATTTTATTACCTTTATTGCATTCCTTATAACTAAGCTTTTTGGTATTAAATATTGTTGCTAGGGTTTTGCTATTGCTATGCTATTTCTTATAACTATTATTGGTGTCTTAGATCTTGCTATTACTTCTAATTTGGATTGGGATTCATCTGGTTTGGATTGTTATTTATTGGAATATTATTTTGCTTAATCTACTATCCTTATTGTATAATTTGACCATTTACTGCTTAATTTTATGGTCCAGCAGCATTCTTTTATCCTTATTGCGGTGTATTTCTTTGCATCTAGTTATTTTATATGCCTCCTTGCTACATTTAGCTTCCCTAAGTGCCAATCTATGGTTGAGTTGCTGCTTATGCTAATTATGGATTAACCTTTATCTACATTTAGCCATTTCTTTGAGGTGTTGATTACTAAATATTTTGAGGTGGTTAATTATTTACTTAATTCGGGAAACCTTGCTACACTTATTATGGATTGCCAGGCTATAAAGGTTACTGCTACTATACTTGTTATTACTATACCATTTGTTGTTATTGTTAATGAATTTATTGAGGATTCTAACTCCCCTATCCTTAAGATTATCTTTAGTACTCAATATTATTACTACTTTTCATAGATTATTATTGTGCATATTAATTTTAATTGGGAATAGACTGTTGTTGTTATTGTTATTAGGCCATTTAATTTTGTTATTGCTACTTAGCCTAATCTTATAAATATTTGTTCTTCTATTATCTCTACTAAGCTTGCTGCTGCTATTCAATCATTTATTACTATTGCTATGAATCTGTCAACCCTGTCTAGCTTCCAACCATTTACTTATTTTGATGAATATTCTAAGGATTTCCTTAACCTTAAATCTGAGCTCCTATAGATGGATTTTAATTAGCCTGCTATTAATTCATTATTTGCTATTATGGATTAAATGGTTTATTTTACTATTATTACATGTTATTATATTGCTATTATTGTAATGAATTTGGCTACGGGTTCTGAGATGGAATCTAGTTAGTTTATCCTCCTGACTAGCTCAATCTAAATTGATGTTATTGCTATTGGGATTGCTAATTATTAGGATTCTAGCTTACATGCTATTGTTAACTAGATAAAAGCTATGCAGAAGAATTTAAGCTACTAGGCTAGTGTCCACCCTAACTACTACCAGATTGATTTAGTCCACCCTAAGAGTTAAATTGCTGTTAATATTAATTTAATGGTAATGGTTGCTATTATTAAGGATATTTTGGATTATGTGGATTTTGCTAGTAGTTAAATATTTATTGCTATTATTAATTTTATCCACTATGCTGTAAATTTTACTGTTGCATATTTGGATTTGGATTTGGCTGTTATTGTTATTATTATGCTTATTATTGTTAGAACTATTAACTATTATTTGCATGATTTTTAGATGGTGTTAAATGAGCACTTGAATGAATATTTCTTTCATTATTAGATTAGTGAAGATTCTATCTATTATTTATTTGCTATTACTACTGTTAAATTTATAATGGTGGCTATCTAGAATTAGGTTGTTACTAATGCTGTGTTACACCACTTTGCTATTAAGGTTACTATTATGTATTCATTTATGAGTTAAAAGGAGTAGGATTACCATAACTATCCAAATTACTGTCTTTTCCTTACTAAGCAAGATTTTATTATTATTAAAATGGCTATTCAGCAGCAGGGTTGTATTTTTAACCTACCGAATGACCTGAAGAATGAAGAGACTGTGGTTAAAATTATTTATTTTATTAAGTTTATTATAGTTATGTTTGCTGCTATTTAACAAAGAGCTAATTTTAAACTAAATTTGGATTCTAGGGATTTTGTATTTGAGAATTATGCTACAATAAATTACTTGCTGGCTATTGTGTTTACTGTTGTTGTAATTATTGTTAAAGCTATTGTTGCTGTTAAGACTATTATTATAATTATTGTTACTATAAGTTAGGATTAACTTGAGTTGGTATTTATTATTAAACATTTTGTTATTATTATATCTAATTTTATTGTGACTTTTTTTATTGAGCAGTCATGTTTTTTTATTATTGTAATTGCTACTATTATGCATTTTATTGGAGCTAAATATTTTGATTTTGTTACTTTTGTTAAAAGGATTGTGGATCTTAAGGAATCTAATTTGAACTTGGGATTTGAGGCTAATTTGTCAATTAATTTTAGATAAATTGTTATTGTTGCTTTAAACCTTGTTACTTGATTTGCTGCTAGTTTTATAAAGAAGTTTAAACGTTGTTAGTTTGAGGAGGTATGGGATTTCCTTATACTGTGGGTTGCGCTGGTCCTAAAACTGGGGCAGGAGGAGGATTTTACAAATCTTGCTAGTCGTTTTTTTGGGAAGGGTTCGTTTATGGATTAGCCTTAACTTTTTTGGTGGGCTGTTCTCCTTATTTGATAGAGTTGCTCGTATTTTTACGACGACTGTTTATTGGAGGTTGAGTTGGAGCAGGCTACGGTTAAATTTATTAGTTAGTGGGAAGCTATGCACCTGTTTCTATCTAGGAGCTGCTCGGTTGGTTCAGAGGAGGGAATTAAGACTAAACATTCTGACCCAGTTAAGGCTATATAGGCTGCTGCCCTTTAGTTCCTTAGGGATTTAAAGAGGTTAGTTATTTAGAGGGACTTTAATTTATAAGAGCAGGATTTTAGTTAAATTTAGGGGGTCTATCTTACTCTTACTCTATAACTCGAGGATTTTAGGGTGGTTAGTGACCATTAGCATCAGGTTATGTGAGTTAATTTTGTAGGTAATTAGTACCTTAAGGAATTTGCTATTAACCTCCTGGTATTTACTATTGTTTAACAGGATAGTTTTCTCTACTTTTTTATTCAATTTTATTTAATTAACTTGTGATTGTATTAATTTAATTTTTGAGTTAATTATCTCTTAAAGAAAAATCGTTTTCTATCACGAAGCAATCAGTGATGGGATCGGTAAAAGGATCTCTCAAAAATTGCGTCAAGAGATCAAATTAATCAATATTTTAATTCTTTTGTATTTCTAATTTTTCCTTTAACTTTTACTTGAAATATATTTCAGATGGATGATTGGTAGCTGCTAGCTCTCCTTGTTGTGGATATGCACTCCTTTAAACTTAAGGATGATTGGGCGCTATAGGCTGAGGCATTTAGTTTTGAGGATTCTGTTGCTAATGAAATTAGTTGTAAGGTACTGGCAATGTTGTTGGAATTTGTGCTGCTCCCAATAATGATGATGTCTATCCTACCTGCCCTGGTCCTGCTGCATTATTTGACTGCACTCCCTATCCGCTAACTCCGTTAGGGATATTATTCTATTCTCTTTGATTGGATTAGTTCTGTACTTACTGTTATTAAATTTAAGATTATGTTTAAATTGTATCAGATTCTTCTTTTACTTAATTGCTTGGCTGTCTTTTAGAAGCTTTTTTCCTTAAAGGTACTTCTTTTTATACATTTTATGACGATCCTCTTCTTTTTGCAGTTGTTGTTGTTGTTGTTGTTGCTGCTGTTGTTGTAATATTTGTTGTAGTAGTAGCAGCATTAGTGGGGTTAGCAACATTAGTAGTAGGAGCAGTAGTATTAGCTGCTGTTGCAGCAGCAGGAGGTTAAGATTAAATTTCTTACTATTATTACTGTAATTATTGATCAACTTGAGGTGGTTAAAATTATTATTACTAAATCTGATCTGGTGCTGGTGTTTATGATTTAGTGATTCTCACTTTAGATCCTTGTGAGCTTATTGTAGTTAGTCCATTTCCATTTTATTAGAGATGAGGATACCCAGATGGAGGCATATTTTAATTTTATATCGCATTTGGTAGAGGTTATAATTATTGTTAATTAGGAAAACCTTTTTAGCCTTATTGCGGCTGTCCTGGAATTACCTGACCAGGTTTTAAATTTTATTGCTACTATTGTTAAATATTTTATGCAATTTAATGATTTGGCTTTAATTGCTATTACATTCCTGTTTATTAAGGATTATTTGTGGGTGGTTGTGAGTTAGAAGTAATTTATTAGTTTTATTCATTCATCTGATTCAAATTTGCAGCTGAGTTATTACTTCTTCCTCTTTATTTTTAAACATTTTATTACTGCTAAATTTATAACTAGTTCATGCTTGATGGGTTTTAATTTTACCCATTTTATTAATGGAAATTTCCTGGAACATTGTTTGGTGGTACTTACTGATTAGGAGGTTGTTGCTATTAATTAGATCCTTGCTGCACCTATTGAGGGTTTCCTTATTAGTTTTATGCTCTATTTGCCATCATATTTTGTCTATTATTAAGGTTCATATTAGCAGCTCCAGCACCTGTTTATTGCATATTTTGGTTTTGAATGTGATTTGGTGGAATTTGAGTTTAATTTTATTATTGCATTTGTTGTGAAATATTTTACTGAGAATTCATATTATTTTTTTATGAGTTCAAATCTTATTCTTCTTTTGGGACTTAGGGGTTAGTTTCTCCATTCATTTTCTAATTTTGATTGACTTACATTTAATGATTAACTTAAAAATTATTTTATTGAGGGTTACCTGCTTTATTTTAATTATTCCAATGAGCTCTTTATTGCATATTTGAAGGAGGAATCTAATTTGGTTAGCCACCTTACTTTTATTACTACAAAAGGACTTACTATTACCCCTATTGCTATTGTTATTATTATTACTGCATTTATTATGATTGGGATTGCTAACTCTGCAATTGCTGTTAATTATTTTAATTAATATTTTTAGCTTATTATTATTATAAATGTGCAGGTGGTTGTTATTGTTGTTGCTATTTCTATAATGGATTTTACTATTAATTTGATTGAGTTTAGTAGTTTTGCTATTATTGATTAGGAATTTATGGAGGCTAACCGTTTTATCTACCAAGGTTCTAGCTATGTTATCCTTGGTTAATTTACTACTATTGCTATTGATAGGCATAAGAAGACATTTATTTGGATTAGTCGCTCTATGTTTAAGGCTATCCTTAAGTTGCTGCTCTATTAGCCAAACTTGGACTTTAGTTTGCAGAGTATTGCTGCTAGTTTTAATTAGGCCCATTTATATGACCCTAGCTATATTGTGATGGATGGTGCTAGTTTGAAGGTATTTACTAATTATTTTAGTGGTTGCTTTAACCTTAGTTTGCCAGATTTTATGGATTCTTATTAGAGGCAGTGTATTCGTGAGTATTCTATTAGTATTGCTTTTGCTATTATAATAATTGTTGTTGCTAAGCAGAACTCATTTGTTTGTTTTATGGATTATAAGTTTATCCAGGATTAGCAGCTGAAGAACTAGAAGGTGCTAAATTGCTGCTATTGGGATTCATTTAACCGTTCATAGAGTATTTTTGTCCATTTTAAGGCATATTTTACTACATTTGCATATTATGTGCTTACTAAGGATTAAGCTATTAAGATGGCTACTGTTAACCATTTTGATGCTAATTGATAGGTTAAATAGAGTTATTTTTAGTATTATAAGGTTGTTACTACTATTTTTGCGCTGAATACTATTGTTAATCTAAATATTACTATTTATTTGGTACATTATTTAACAAGGGCTAGCCTTCTTAGTAGTCTTACTAATTCTGCTACTAGCCCTATGGAGGAATTTATTTAACTTGTTGATTACTTTACTAAGGATTTTATTGCGTATTTTGTGATAAACCTCCTTACTGCATTCTACCTGCTTAATTGTAGTTATTATACTATGGGTGATTATTAGCTTATTAGTGTTAATTCTAGTTTTCTTAATTTGGTGCTTGCTGTTGGCTAATTAAAGTGATAAACTTACTGATTGATTCCTTGATTTATGGATCAGGCTTTGCTTAGATAAAACAGTCTATAATTTCCTAAGCTTGTGGATTGCTTTTCTTAACTGAATCAAAGAGCTACACTTAATTGTTTTTGTTCTTAATTAACTCGCTAGCTTAAGTATTTATTCTAGTTAAGAAAGAATAAAGCCAGCTCATTAAATTTTTTTGAAATATCTCAACATAATTAATGCTGATATCGCTTAATTTTTACTCAAGATAATTTTCAAATTCTTTCTTTTCAATTGCCCTCTAATTAATATCTTATAATTGATCTCGAGGCTTGTTAAATTCGTTAAGATAACCCTCATAAATCCATGTTATTATATTAATTTTCATATTTTCTGAGCAAACTAGCTACTTTGATGATGGACATGATTACGATTAGGTAAGAGATTGGAGTATTCTTTTGGAAAGCATAATAACCAGTTTTTTTCAATCAGCTTGTTACCTAAATATTAAATTTAACTATGAGTTTACACCTAGCTTTTATATTTTAAGTTAAATAAGTAATTTAATATAAAATTTTTGAAATTTGTGCACTCTTTTTAGAATTTAAGAAGAAGAAGATGAAGATTGAATTTGCGTGCTTAATTATTTCAATATCACTTATATCTCTATCTCTTCTCTCTTTCTTTCTTTCTCTCTTTTTTTCTTATTAATTTTCTTTTGATTTTTATGATGATTAATATAGCTAAATGCTATATACAAATTATACAATTATAAAAAGGCAAATTAAACAAACTAATTAATTCAATTCAATTCAATTAAATACATGCAAAATAGATGGGAGGGAATCAATAAATTATGTTTCCTTTTATCTTATTTGTTTTTTTTTTGTTTGCTTTTGTTTATTTATTAAAATATTAATTTATTTATTTTTTTATCATTTCTTTGCCTTTTGTTTAGTAGTTTTCTTTCTTATATTGTTTGTATATTAATATATGTATGAAGAATGTATGTATGTATTTATTTATTTGTTTATTTATTACTTTATTTACTATTTGCTTGCTTTATTTATTTAATAACTCTATAAATATTTCCTTTTTAATTTATTATAAAAATTGGTGATAACAAGCTGCTGTCATTCCAAGCTACCTTTTGTATAATTACTTCATCTTTCTTTCCTCTCTCATTTATCTCTCTCCTTGCCTCTTCTTGGATAAAAACTGCTTAAATAATTCATTCATTTATTAATTAATTAGTTAGCTCCCTCTTTATTTTTAATTAGGTTATTAATTTATTCATCCTTAAATCATAATTTATTCATTAATATTTTATTCTTTTTCTTTCATAAATTGTTAATTCATTCATTTTCTCGCTCAAAAATTAGCAACTTATTAATTTATTAATTTATTTCATTCATTTGTCTTTAATTTTTGTTTCTCTCTTTTTTATTACTTTTAAATGTATTGCAAAGTACCTTTCTTTACTTTATTATTTTTCTTTCACATTTCAAATCAAAGATATATTTTCAAAAATAATTAATAAATTTCCTCAATCAAATTAAAGTCGATGTATTTAACATATCCTTATTTTTTTAAGAGAAATTTTTAAATATCTCTCTATCTACTTATAATATTTACAATAGCTTTGATATCGCTATAGCTCTTATTCAATTTTGCTTCTAAAAAAGCATCAATTTAATCAAAAAGAATTTTCAATTCTTTTATTGCTAAACTACTTAAGTATTTTCGCAAAATTTATTTGTCCTAAAACTTTTTTTTTTAAGCTATTTATTGAGCAAGATAGATTAGAGCAACAATTTTAATTTTTCGCTGTAAATAGCATTGCTTTAAGGACTGGTTTTATATTTACTAAGTATTTTCCTTTCAAATTTTTAAAAAATCTCCAATTATCTCTCTGTGATTATTTTCAAAGAACTTTAAGGCACCTACTAACGTTAATACTGATAAAAAAGGAGTAAGTGAAAAATTACAAAATTAATGTGTGTGATTTATTTTTGTAATTACAATTAAACTTTCATAAAATTTGATTCTAATTTGAATCTAAATACGCCTTACAAATAGCTTATCCAAGAAGCTTAAACAAACAGCTTAATTTTATGTTAATATGTCTATATTTGCTCACGCTTTTTGAATATTTTACAGCAGAAATACTTCAAGCAAAAAAGTATGAGCTAAATACTTAGTATTGTAACACTGAAATGTGGTTAAAAGATGGTTCATTCAAAGTTTTGGTTTACAAATTTCAGCCCTTGCAAAAAAAATTATAAATGTGTTATTAAATATTAGTAATAATTTTTCTAAGCTAGTGCAGGCTGTAATCTGTAAATCAATTAGCCTTTATGAGAAATACTGAGTTTGGTAATTAAATAAATCATAGTTCGAGCTATATGGAGAAACAAGAGATTTTTATTTGAATACTAGAGTTATTATTGTTTTAGGTAAAGAAAATATGTGTGGACATGGGAGGAAATAATATTATTGTAATGAAAAGGTATGTAAGCGAATTATCTATGTGCTGTAAAATACAGTATCTACAATATTAAATCAAATTTTATTAGTTTTTTGATAAATTTAATTATGAAAGTGTGGTAATTTTGCAGCTACCTTTTACATTAATGGTTCTACTTTCATACTGCAAAAATAGAGTATGTTTTTTTAATATCTTGTTTTACTAGAGTTATTATAATTTCTTATTCATCAAGGCTAAGCTTTTCTTCTGATGATAGCTAGCGATTACTTTATTATTAGAGTATTTGAATAGCGAGGATATTGCTTGCAAAGTTTTTATTAGCAAGAAAGAGGGTAAAAAAGATTGAGAGAAAAGTGGAAGAAGTGACATAAAAAGTGAACTGGAGAAGTTGCGGCTAGTGAAGGGCATGATAAATATGAAATTGAATTGAATTGAATTTGAAAAGAGAGTAAAATTTAATGAAGAAAGAGTTTGGTTCTTAAAAATATAAAAAAAGTAATAGTAAAAATAAAGAAGAAGATCTTTTACTAAAATAGGCTCAGATTTCTATTTTACTTAAATGATTTCCTTTTTCAATTTTTTATTTAAATATTAATTGCTTCTCTCCTTAAAAGGCTTGATCACTATTTTTGTTTTTTTTCTTTTTAATTTATTATGACTTGTTTTAATTATTTTTACAAATTTTCTTTTATTGGTTTTAGCTTTCTCTCCTGTCGGGATTTAAATTAGACACTATCTTTTCATTTCGTCATCTAATTAAAGCTAAGTTAATTAGTCAGTCAATCTCAAATGAAAGTACTTAAGTTCCTAATAATACCAAATAAATATTCATAAATCAAACAAGCACTTAGCCAATAAATAAATTAATAAAATATATAAATTATTCAATTCATCTAACAAGCGAAAGAGCAAAAAAACACTTTTTTTCATTCATTTCTTTCATATATTTTTTTTCACAAATCTATATCATGCTATTTCTATACAAATTTTGTTAGTTCACTTCTTTATTTCAATTCTCTAAAGTCCCTCTATTATAACTAAATTACCTTCTGATTTATTCAATATACTCATACATTCATTCATAAATCATTCAATCAGTCTAAGTTCATCACTTTGCTTTCCATTACTTCAGCTCGCTTATTCTTCCCTTATCTTACCAAATTTAGTTTTTATTTTTTTTGCAAATATTCCTTTCATTTATCCTAATAATTTAGAATTAAGTATTTGTCTTTAAATTCATAGTTAATCCATGTAATTTATTTAGTATTTTGTAATAACCTTTATCAAACCCATTGAATATTCGTTTATATCATTCATTTACATTTTTTATAAAGCTTTTCTAGCCTATAGGCAAATTATGTATAATAAGGTTATTTTGCTTATCTTTTTTTGTTTTCCATTTATATTCCTTCAACTTAAATTTTCATTTCTACCCAACTACTTTTCCCTTAAACATAAAATTACCAAAGCCATTTTATTCTTTCCATTTTTTATTATTCGACATAGTTAAAATATTTTAAATTAATTGCTAAATTGCATCCCAAAAAAATAATAAATTAACAAATTTTAATTTAATCTGAAAAAAAAAAATAATACTTTCAATTAAAATATTTTATATTTAATTGATTCACTTTAAAAAAATTTTATATTAATTAAATAAAATATTCAGCTTAAAATTAGAAACAAAAACCATAATACAAAATACTCAAAAAATGAATATTTTTAATTAATTTACCTCAAAAAAATATTAATTATACTGTTTAACCCATAAATTATTTAATTTTTACTTTTTTAAATTTATTTAAGCATTATCATTTAGAAGTAAGTAATGATGACAAAATTCCCAAAATGCCTATTTGAAGCTTGCTTCAAAAATGAAGGTTAATCCAATTTGCCACTGATATATTATTAAAATCATTTATAAATTCTTTTTGTTCCAAGCATTTCAATTACATTTGTTTATTTATTTATTTCAAACAAACATACACATTTTCTTAAAAACATACTTGCTTTCAAATAGCCTAATAAATATTTTGTCTCAAGTTACTCATTTCACTATTTAATTTCTACTTATAAAATCACTTTTATCCCGCAGTTTTTATTATCTTTTTTCTCATCAATTTATAATTCAGCAAATAAATTTTTTAATTTTTAACAAATGTTTTGAAATGATTTTTTAAGATTTTTTTAATTCTAAAAGAAAACACATATTTGATTACATTCCATTTATTTAAAGTAAGTCAAAACTAATTTCTAAAATTATCAAAAACCCTTGTTCTTCTACTTATTTTCATAAAGCGCGCTATTTATTTTATTTAAATATTTTTGATGAAATTTATTATTTTCGCAAAATTTATTATCAAAATCTGTATGAAATTGGTTTCCTTTTAATATCTAAAAAGCTCAAAAATCAAAGCTGTTTTATTTCTAAAATTTCATTACCTATTTGCTTCTTACTTTTTTTGTTTTGAATTTTAAAACTTTTAGTTTTCAATCAATAATTTTATATTATAAATAATTATTTCTAATATTTTAAATCAAAATTTACTCAATAAAAATAAAGTAAAATACTTCCTTTAATCTAATAAAATAGAAGTTTGTAATAACTTTTATGTTCATTTACAATTATTTTCATTCATTTTAAAATTAAAAAAATATGAGTAAATTTCTTTCCATTAATTTATAAGTAAACTTATATCTATTTGTAGATATAAAAGATAATTATCACTATTCTAAAATTATTATATTTTATATTAATTATTTTTTACGACTAATTAACAATATATTTAACAAAATAATTTAATATCTTTTTTTCCTCTCCAAATCTAACAAATTTATTTGGTAAATAGATATTCTAATACCTCTCTATCGCAGTTTAATAGGTGCTCATTTATTTCAAATTAAAGATAAAATTAATTGTTTTTTACTGTGAATCTTAAGGTTATATATAATGTGAACACTCACTGTTCCATCTAAGCAAAAATAGATGAATTTCATGCAAAAAAATTCATTATTCTTTGTCAGCTGCTGTATATTTTCCATTCAAATTTTTCAAAATATCATAAATTATTTATACGATATAAAATATTTGTATGTCTAAACCATTTCTATATTGTAATGATTTTTTAAATAAGAATTATTTTTAACTCCTATAGGTGTAAAGAAATAGATTTTTTTATTTAAATTACCCTATCTCTATGAAAAACCTGCTGAATTTAGATTATGGAAGGGAAAGCAAAATAATCAGAACTTATTTTAAAGTTATCAACTTGATATAAATTAAATATTAACAATTCTATAAGTAAATTATATTAAATAATTTAAAAATTATATATTTTTGTGAACTTAAGATATTAATTTATTATAGATTTTAATTTTTACAAAAAATATGGTTACAATATTAATTTAAGTTATGCATTTGCGGCATAAATTTTCTTATCCTTTGAGTATTTAATTATTGTATTTAAAGTTAATAAAAATAAGCGTGCACTCAATAAAATAAAAAAACTTTGAGGAAATTCTGTTGTTATTTAATGATTATAAATAAATTAATTCTAATTGAATTGGCAAAAAAATTAAAATATAAAATTTAAATAACTAGGATAAAAAATATTATTGGAATTTATTTTAGTTTTCAAACACATATTTAATTTTTTTAGTTACGCTCACAGTCAAAAATTTTATATTTGGCTAATTTTTTCATACAAAGAGCTTTTTTATTATTATTTGATAAAATTCTTCTGTAATTTAATTTACACTTTTACTATTTTGATATAAAAATAAGCTTTTTTATTATTATTTGATAAAATACTTATGTATTTTAATTAACACTTTCACTAACTATTTTGATAAAAAAATATTGATATAAAAAACTTAAGAGAAACTCACGATAATAAGTGAAAGTTGGTATTAATATAACCAAAGTAAAACTTAAATGTAATAAAAATAAAGTAAGCAAGATTAAATAAGAAATTAAATAAAATAAATTTCTTTTGAATAGAAGTAATAAATCGAAAATTAAACATTTCTTCTTACTAGACAATTTATACATTGCTTAAAAATCTAGATTAAAAAACAACAAAAATAAGTGTCAAAGTTATTAAATTATTACTATGAGATAAACAGAAGTCAATTTTCATATTAATACATTACCAATTTTATATTTGCTTTTAATATTTATAAAAAAAATATGATTTAACTATTAAAAAAATGGATATAATTAATAATGAAATATAAACTTGAATAAATAAATAAACTATTGAGCTTAAATAAGAAATCCAACACTATGAATATTGCAATAAAATAAGTAATAAAATATAAATTTAATTTGTTTCCCATACTATCAAATTCATACATAAATTTCATGATTGTTTTTCAAAGTTTAAATAGCTCTAAATAATCATATGAAAGCATTGAATTAATAAATAAGCTATTGTGCTTAAATAAAAAATCCAACGCAATGAATATTGTAGTAAAATAAGTAATAGAATAAAAATTTAATTTGTTTTCCTTACTATCAAATTCATACATAAATTTTAATATTTTTTTTCAAAGTTTAAATAGCGCTAAATAATCATAAGAAAGCAATTAAATATTTTTATATAGATTGATTGATCAAATAAAACTAAAGATTGATCTATCTTCATCATTTTTTTATTTTATCTTTTTAAATCTAGAATAAATATGTTAGTTTGTATCAAAATAATTTAGAAAAATATGAAAATAATAAAAATTGATAAAAAAGTAACTAAATTTCAAATTTAAATTTAAAAAGAAATAAATTTACTAAGAAATCATGTAAAGTAATTCGCATTAAAAAGTAAGTAATAGTATAAATATTTTGCATAAATAGCTAAATTGTGAATTTATATTTGAAATAGCTAATAAAATCAAAATAAATAAGCATTTAAAAGCTATACATCAAAATAATTAATGTCTTCTATAATATTTTTAAGAATTGTAAGCATCTTAAAATTCAAATCTTTATCTGATAACAATTTAATTAAAAATCCATTAAATAAAATCCTTATTACTACAAATTCTATAAATGTATCTTTGCTGTTATTAAACAAGTAGTGGTATAAAAAATTAGCACTTTTTTTTACTAATTCATTCAATTATTAATTACTTTTCAAAATTAAAAAATAACTCAAATTGTTTATAAAAGCAAATATACTATTTTTATTTAGATTACTCAGAATTGAAAGATTATTGAACTAAAATAAATCAGGTAAAGGTTTAGTCTATTTTGTGCATTAGTTAAATTTTTGCTTCTTACATTTAGGAAAATAGTGTGATATAAAATATAAAATTTGGGATAAGCATAGAAAAAGAAGTAGGAGTTTGGAATCAATTTTGATTTAAAGATAAGAAATAAAAAAATAAAGTCTAATTAATATCCTAAAAAATTAATGAAATTTAAATTTTCATTTTTAAGTATTTTATTCATTCAGTTATTAATCACTTTTTTACTTTTCTAAATAAAGGAAAACAAAAATTAACAAATTAATTATTACTTATCAGAAATTACTATCAGAAATCATTATACAGGGCTAAATTAAAATGAAAGTCTTTTTTACTTTTATTATTAGCTTAATTGATGATGAAACTTGAGGATCTTGTAGATTGGTACTTACATTTTTATGAAGTAGCTCATTCTGATCCTGACCTCATTTGGAGTTTATATTCAAAAGTAGACCTCATAACCTTTCTAATTTGTCTTGGCAGGTCAACAAAGTCTCTAGCCTTACAAATTTTTAAGATTTTAGAAAAGTTATTCTAAAACTTTGCTGCTACTACTACTTCTTGTTATCATAATATGACAAAACTATTGTTATTGATTCTGAAACATTAGATTTAACTTTAAAAGTATTTTAAAAGATAAAGTAGAGAAATATAATTACAATAATAATTATGTTATTAATAATTTATTTTATTTTGCGTAGCTTAATTTTATCTCTATCAAGTATTAATAATAATAATAATAATAAATAAAAGAAATACTTGATATTTTTAAAAGCTTAAAAAAAATTAATTAATTAAGAAAATTTTACTTTTTTTATTTGATTTCAACTTCAATAAAAATAAATTAAAAATATTAAATTTTTTATTAATAAAGATATTATAAAAAATAAATAATGTAATTTAAAATTATTAATTTTAATTTAAAAATGATAAAAAAAATCTTTAATGCCTAAATTTATCAAATTGTTATTTATAATATTAATCTAATTTACTTATACAAAAAAATTTATAAAATTTAATTTGAATACCAGCTAAATTAGAAAGGTATTTGCTTAAATAAATTATTTGGTGAAAGCAAGTTTAAAGTGTTAACCAATCTAATTAAAGCAGTTTGTATTTTTTTTGTTTTTGCGTTCTCAAGAATTTATTTCATGAAAGTGCTATTTATTTCGAATTATCTAAGTAATATGATATAAATTAATAATTTTTGCAATTTTTGATAAGGGAATAAACAAAGATTGGCTTTCTACCAATAATATTATGTAGTATATTAAAAATCAAAATATTTTTATTTGTATAATTACTATGTTTTAATATAATTATAGTTATTTAAAATATTAAATTAATATGCTTATATTTATTCTATTATTGAATTTTAAAAATTATATTTAAAATTTGGATATTTAAATGCGAGAATTACTTTTAATTGTCATTAAAAATCTTTTCAGCTTACTTTGATTTAAAATATATTAAATTAATGTTAGGCTAAAATATAGATAAAGCTTTTCTTCAGCTTTTAAGACTATCCTCATCAGTAATTAATTACTTTGAATTTTGATTTAATCTATATTTTTTTTGTTTTTAAATTCATTATTGCAATTCTATTAAAAAATGTTTTAGAAAGATATTTATTAAAATATAAAATCATTTTTATCAATTTTAAAGGAAATAATTGCCAAATTTTAGAGGATTCTTTTCAAATCAATTTGTGAGAACAAGTATCATATTACAGTATGAAATTATTAGAATTACTTTGCTGTGATGATGAATTTAATTATGATAAATATAATCTATCTTCACTTGTTGCTTTAGAATGAAAGTATTAAATTAATGGTAATATTAATATATATAAATATCCATTTGATATTAAGTAATTGAATTGAAGATCAGGTGTAATAATCATTACCATATAACACAATTTTAATAAAAATACCTAAACAAAAAGATTGCGTATAATTAAATTCTGATGCTTTTCAGAATATTTTTGACAAAATCTTTTAGGAGTCACTGTAAGGTTCTGAAATCAAACTTGAAATAAGAATAGATGAATGAATTAATTTATTTCTACATTAGATATTTTTAAACTCAAGACTTAAGAATAAAAATAAAATATTTATTCAATAAAAGTTGAACATCTTTCTTTCCTTCCTTCCTTTTTTCGTTCATTCATATTAAGAATAAAATTATTGTTTTAATATTGTTCTCTCAAATATTAATTGCTAAAAATCAAAAAATATAAATTTTTGTCAAAATTATTTAAATTGCTTTTTCCAGATTAATTTAGAAAGGAAAAATATTCACCTAAATTTGACAAAAGAATTAAAATTAGTATCTAATTAAATTAGAATCTTTAAAGTGAAGTTGACTCAAATAAAATTAATATTCCCACTTCTTATTTGCTTTCTACCTTTAAAAGTTGACAACATTAAGCGATTTTCTCAAAAGAAATTAATTTAAAAAAATATTAAAAGCAAGTTTCTGATTTAGAAAACAAAAAAAATAATCTAAATGCAATTATTAATAATTTTCTCTGCAATTTTCTGCTTAGCTGCTGCCTAACTCATCCAAGAATGTCCTGCAGATGGTAGAATGGTCAAATGTGCCACCAACTCTGCTTAGGTCTGTGGTATTAAAGGTAATGGAAAATTGATCAAGCACACATTCATTAACCACTGCATTGCTTGCCAAATCGGAAAGGTTGATTTCACTGTAAGCGGAAAGTGTGAAGATTACCACCCTGAAGCTAACTTTTGCTCTCCTGCTGAAAACAGAGTTGAAAACTGTACCAACGATGTCGACATCTCTTGTGCCTACTTCAATAAAAATATTAAATGTTTTGTCCCTCCTTGCACCATTTAAATCGAAAACAGATGCCAAGCATGTGTTTCCCCTAACATCTTATATACAATATAAGGAAACTGCAAAAATAACATTTGAAATAAAATTGAATATTTCTAGATTCACATTAAATTTGATTAACTTATTATTTATGTGTAACTAGATGCTTATCTGCATATATTAAAGTACTCGTTAAGTATTGTAAAATCGTATTTTATATCTGACTCTATTTAATTTAAAAAGTTGATTCTATCAACCTGTTAAATATATACAAAATTCATCAATTTTCTTTAATGCGATTAACAATTAAAATGCTTAAATTTTTAAAAAGATATTTACCAAATTAAATAAGCAATCCTTTATAAATTAAGATTCTATTTCCTGATTAATGCTTTATAAATATTTTTTTGAATTTAAAATTTTCAACTTAAGAATTTATCAGCTTTAATTAAATACTCGATTCATAATTGTTATGAATTAATTATTGATTTTTTCCTTCAAATTTTTTCTGATATGTATAATTGAAAATAAATCATCTCAGAATAAAAAAGAAAACTTAATTTTAAGTCAAAATTTAAAAAAATATCATACAGATTAATTTACAAGATATCAAATTTTTTTAAAATAAAAATAGGAATTAAATGTGAATACTATTTTTTTGCAAATAAATATATTTAGAATCTAAATTTATTAAAAAAAGCACTACAGATTTATCATTAAATAATACCACCTGCAAATTCTTATTATAAAGAGAAATTATATTACATTAAATGATATTTAAATAATTTCTTATCTGCTATCAAGATTTCCGATGAATTTTTTTTATTTT
>NW_002476439.1:0-5104 GCF_000189635.1 Tetrahymena thermophila SB210 | reverse complement strand
AAGCAGGATGCAGGCATGCTAAAAATCTAAATCCGACACATTCCGATAGATCTTTATCAATATTTTTTAAATATTTTATTTTTATTTTAAAATTCGTACAAAAAACATGTAAAAACATAAAATACTTCGAAAACTAATAAAAAATATTTTAAAAAAATGGCAGCCTGCGTGACACAGGCTACTACAACGAAAATGACGGAACTGCTATAAAAAAATACAACTTCCAAGAATTCATGTTTGTCATGAGGATAATTAATAAACTTGCGCAAAAATCAATTAAATACTGTAACTAGATAGATGATAGACTATGCTAAAAAAATTTGTCAGCTCTGATAACTTATCAATATATAGAAATCCTCAATTTTGTATTTATTTTTATTCATCAAAGCCAATCATAATAAATATTCGCTTAAATATTATGTTTAATTTTTGGACAAACTACTTTCTAAAAAGCAAATTATATCTTGGTACAATTTTTTTTTATGAGAAAAAATAAATATTAATTAAAAAATATTACAGATTTATCATTAAATAATACCACCTGCAAATTCTTATTATAAAGAGAAATTATATTACATTAAATGATATTTAAATAATTTCTTATCTGCTATCAAGATTTCCGATGAATTTTTTTTATTTTTACTTTTAATTCAATCTATCAAAAGGGATAATGGAATTTAGAATTAAGGTTAGAATGAGTTCGCTTTAGCTTTAAAAAATACCAAAAATAGAATTTGACTGAAAAAATAGCCATTCATTTTATAATATTAATAAAATTATTTTAAAAAGGAGCAATTAATTTGGAAATAAAGGAATTTCTAATTTAGTTAAATAGCTACCTAAGTGTCATATTCTAAAATTTATGGATTTGAATTAGGTAATAATTACTTACTCAAAATTCATTTTTTAATACAAAGGTTTATCAAATATGAATATTTTCTATATTATTAATTTGAACAAAATAACTCTTTATCAATTAAATTTACTAGATGTCTTATTACATTAACAAACAATTTAGTATTTTTGTGCAATTTTTAAAACTCTAATCATAAATTTATTTTTACTTTGGTAGATAAACTAATTTTACTAATTTAGTTAATACTCTCATTAAGTTATTCAATAAATTAGTTTAAATCAGTTTTTGTGTTTTTTTCTTTAAAAATAAATCTAATATTAGATCAAATTAATTATACTATAAAAATTTGAAGATTAAAAACCTTAGTTAGTTAGTTATTTCTTGAATATTTACTGTAACCGATCAAAATAATCCTGATATAGAAATTTCAGTTTCTGAGTAAGTAATTTATTTTTAAATTTTCCAAAAAGAAATTTGGTGTTAATATAAATGGGTGTTAATTAAAAAGAGCCTACAGTATTTTACTTTTTTATAAACTTTAATTTTATTAACTAAAACTAAATAAATAATAAATAACTTGCTAGCATAATAATAAATGTTAAAACTTAAATTTTGCAATTTTTAAATTTATAACTTGAAATTAGATCCTAGATAAATAAATATACTTTGAATGGAAATATTTTATTTGCAAAATTAGGATTATTTAAATTTTTTAAGCCGTTAATGCTATACTCACTTATAACATCAATATTGAAGTGAAAACTTCAATAAATGAAAAAACAATTAAATTTATATAACTGTTTACTACTACTTAATTAGTTAATAAAAAATATTTTAAAATAAAATCTTAATAAATTATTGATTTTTTTTTTTCATGTTGAAAAAAAAGAAATTAAAAGTTTAATTCAAGCAACAATTAATATAGAAAACATAAAAATATATTTCACAAATTCATATTCTTTTTAATATTTTTTAATAATAATTCAAGCAATTATTTTATTAAAAATAAACAAACAAACAAAAAGAACATTTCTGATTTCGTAAACTATGTTGCCAGAATCTAACAAACATTATGTGGTTCATCACTTTTTAATTTTTGAAATTAAATTTTTCAATTAAATGGAAATAAAAAATTTATTTAAAAATAATAATTACTTTCTAATATTTTTATAAATATTCATTAAATCTAGCTCTTTCTTCTGTGATAAAATTTTTCAAAGTATTTTACCCTATTTGTTTTATTTAAAGGTTCAGTGATAAAATATTACGTTCTATTTTTATTTTTTTAATTTTCTTTTTAAATTGCTAATAACAATCTAATTTAGAATTAACAAAAAGTTAGTTAGTTACATTTTTCAAATTATTTTCATAACTCTTACTCACTGTTTTCATATTTTTAACTAATTCTTACTTCTAGATTAGTATTTTTCAAAATATTACTATCTACTTTATACATTTTAATAAGATTATTTTTCAAAATTATTCTTCTAAAATATTAGGCGCTGTATGTTCAAAAGTAAACTTATTTATCATCTACTAATAATTACCATCTGTTTTTCAAAAGTATATTTTATTCTCTAATTTATTTTTTATGAACTCTTAATATGCGTACTTAAATTAGAACACAGTCTTAAATTAGAATCTGCTTAAGATAGAGTATTTACTATATATTTAAATTTATTCATTTTAATAGAAGAAGAAGATGATTAAAGATCAAATATTTTACTTTCTTATAAACTTTAATTTTATTAACTAAAACTAGATAAATAATAAATAACTTATTAGCATAATAATAAATGTTAAAACTTAAATTTTGCAATTTTTAAATTTATAACTTGAAATTAGATCCTAAATAAATAAATAAATAAATAAATAAATAAATAAATAAATAAATAAATAAATAAATATACTTTGAATGGAAATTTTTTATTTGCAAAATTAGGATTATTTAAATTTGTTAAGCCGTTAATGCTATTCTTACTTATATAACATCAATATTGAAATTATTTTCTAGCCTAAAAAAAAAATGGAATTATAAATGAAAACTTGAATTAATTAAAAAAAAATTAAATATATATTATTGTTTACTAATACTTAATTAGTTAATAAAAAATATTTTAAAATAAAATCTTAATAAATTATTGATTTTTTTTTCATGTTTAAAAAAAAAAAAAAATTAAAAGTTTAAGCTACGATCAATATAAAAAACATAAAAATATATTTCACAAATTCATATTATTTTTAATATTTGTTAATAATAATTCAAGCAATTATTTTATTAAAAATAAAAAAACAGACAAATAAAATAGAACATTTCTGATTTCTTAAAGTGTGTTGCCAGAATCTAACAAATACTATGTGGCTCATCACTTTTTAAAAGCAAAAAATGATTTATATTTAATGATTTTTTGAAATTAAATTTTTCAATTAAATGGAAAAAAAAATTATTTAAAAATAATAATTACTTTCTAATATTTTTATAAATTTTCATTGAATCTTGCTCTTTCTTCTGTGATAAAATCTTTCAAAGTATTATACCCTTTTTATTTTTTTTAAAGGTTCAGTAATAAAATATATTTTTCTTATAAATAATTTTACTTTATTTATAAATAAGTAAGTAATAGATATTCATATTTTGGTTTCTTAATAGGATTAGTTATTACCAGCTGTTTTAATTAAATTTATATTTACATTTCTTTATTGTATTTCATCCAAAAGTATTTAAAATATTACAATCTATTTTTGTTTTTTATTTTTTTATTATCTTTTTAAATTGCTAAAATATTTTACAATCTAGTTTAGAATTAACATATTTAATTAGTTAGTGACATATTTCAAATTATTTTCATAACTCTTACTCACTGTTTTCATAGTATTATTAATTAATTCTTACTTCTACATTGCTATTTTTCAAAAATATTACTATCTATTTTATACATTTTTATAAGATTTTCTATCAAAACTATTCTTCTAAAATATTACTCGCTGTATATTCAAAAGTAAACTTATTTTCCATCTATCTTATTTATCTTCTACTAATAATTACCAACTGTTTTTCAAAAGCATATTTTATTCTCAAATTTATTGTTATGAACTCTTATTCAATTTTACTCACTATTTTATATTTACATTTTATTTTCATATTAAAAGACATTCTAAAATTTTAATTACTAGCTATTTTGAATATGAAAGTTAATTCAGCATTTATTTTCTCATCAAAAATCATTCTAAAATATTAATTAATTACTAGCTATTTTGAATATGAAAGTTAATTCAGCATTTATTTTCTCATCAAAAATCATTCTAAAATAATAATTAATTACATGCTATTTTGAATATGAAAGTTAATTCAGCATTTATTTTCTCATCAAAAATCATTCTAAAATATTAATTACTTGCTATTTTGAATATGAAAGTTAATTCAGCATTTATTTTCTCATCAAAAATCATTCTAAAATAATAATTAATTACTAGCTATTTTGAATATGAAAGTTAATTCAGCATTTATTTTCTCATCAAAAATCATTCTAAAATATTAATTACTACTGCTATTTTGAATATGAAAGTTAATTCAGCATTTATTTTCTCATCAAAAATCATTCTAAAATATTAATTAATTACTAGCTATTTTGAATATGAAAGTTAATTCAGCATTTATTTTCTCATCAAAAATCATTCTAAAATAATAATTAATTACTAGCTATTTTGAATATGAAAGTTAATTCAGCATTTATTTTCTCATCAAAAATCATTCTAAAATATTAATTACTTGCTATTTTGAATATGAAAGTTAATTCAGCATTTATTTTCTCATCAAAAATCATTCTAAAATATTAATTAATTACTAGCTATTTTGAATATGAAAGTTAATTCAGCATTTATTTTCTCATCAAAAATCATTCTAAAATAATAATTAATTACATGCTATTTTGAATATGAAAGTTAATTCAGCATTTATTTTCTCATCAAAAATCATTCTAAAATATTAATTAATTACTTGCTATTTTGAATATGAAAGTTAATTCAGCATTTATTTTCTCATCAAAAATCATTCTAAAATAATAATTAATTACATGCTATTTTGAATATGAAAGTTAATTCAGCATTTATTTTCTCATCAAAAATCATTCTAAAATAAATTAATTACTAGCTATTTTGAATATGAAAGTTAATTCAGCATTTATTTTCTCATCAAAAATCATTCTAAAATAATAATTAATTACATGCTATTTTGAATATGAAAGTAAT
>NW_002476440.1:254404-268780 GCF_000189635.1 Tetrahymena thermophila SB210 | reverse complement strand
TGTGGTCCTAAGCTCAATTAATGGATTTACTTGGTTTTAAAAATAATATTGTTTGAAGCATACTTCTTGAATGTTTTAAATATTTTTGTTAAAAAATTTAAGTATACTTAAACATGTTATTATTTGAGAAAATTAAAAATAATTCCAATTAGCAGTAACAGTATATAAGACTATTCTGGATTTTACATAAAAATAATTTTAAACTACTATCAAATATCATCTATACTAATATAACAACCAAAAGTTATTTCAATTAATTTTAATTTCTTGAATGAGATATTTGGGTCTGGTGATAGATAAATTTAATTGGGAATGGATTGTCTTGTTAGTGAAGGTATTATTCAAAAACTAAATAAAATATTATTTTATACCTTAGTTTAATTTTTGGTACCTATAATAGCACTCGTTTTTATCCCTTTGACTCTTATGCTTTATGAATAAATTGTAAAAGTGAGATTAAGAAAATACCACTTTTATTTGCTATTTCATATAATTTTTATTTACTTTTAAATGAGTTAGATATCCTATTTTTCAAAATCACTTACTTGTAGAGAAATAGGAAGTCATCTTTATAATCCTATTGATTTAACTATAGAATGCTACGAAGCCAGTATAGTTAAATATCTATATCCTTTCTCTTTATCAGTTTTAAGTTTTTGGACTCTCTTCCCATTAGTACTTCTAAATTAAATTAAAAAAAACAGGAAAAAATTAGATTAGTGTCTAATCAAATATAAATACGGTTATTACTATGGAGAATTAAAAGATAAATATTACTATTGGGAATTCATTAGAATTTATTTAAAGATTGCTATCATTTATTTATATACTTTATTATCTAGAAATAACTAATATACTGCAATCCTAGCGATTACAATACTTATATACTAATATATTAAAATAATATCCTAGAATAATCCTTTTATTTCATTTAGCATATAAAAGTGTGAGATAGCATCTTATAGTCTTATTATATTGAAGATTTTTCTATTAGCAATATAAAGTTAAAATCCATAAATCTAAACATTGATAGAAATATCTCAAATATTTATCGATTATTTTTTCTTTTTTTGTTTCTTGCTAATAGTAATGGGAATAATTTTAAGCAGTTCGAAGTCTAAATTAATGATTTTTGTAAAAGAACAATTATCAAAAATAATATCTTTAAAATCATTAAATAAATTCATTAAAAATAAACATGTTTCTTTTAAAGCATACCAGAAATGGAAATTAGTCTACAAAATGTTTAGATAAAGCTTAAAATACCATTAAAAATTAAAGAAAAAGAAGATTATCTTAAATATAAAAAATCAGTAAAATCTTTAGAATATCAAAAACAAGTAGATTCTTTAAGTTAAAAATAATAATTTGATTCTCTAGAGTAATTAGACTACTTAATATAATTATTCTAAGTTTAATTCTTTAAGCGTAATTTATTTTTATTTTTATTTTTTTTAATTTTAATTAATCTTTTTTAA
The DNA here is from genome assembly GCF_000189635.1 of Tetrahymena thermophila SB210. Taxonomy (NCBI): domain Eukaryota; phylum Ciliophora; class Oligohymenophorea; order Hymenostomatida; family Tetrahymenidae; genus Tetrahymena; species Tetrahymena thermophila. The sequence continues at coordinate 267,302 of NW_002476440.1, read as the reverse complement.
TAAAAGCCACATTAAAGATGTATAGACATTGGTTCTGCTGAATAATTTATTTGAATAATTTTATGTTTTTTAACAAAAAATTTGACTACTAATATTTTTTATATAAATTATATGTCATTAAATTTTGTAAAAGTTTTACTTTAAGATAAAATAATTTAAATAAAAAATTAATAAGAGTAACTTTCAACTATAAAGTGAACTAATTTTATTTTTTATAATTTTACTTTAAAATAATTTCTTTATTTATTTTTATTAAAATTAATTAATTTTCAGATTTAAAAGAAAAAAATAATTATATTATTTGCTAATGTTTTAACACATATGCATCCATTAAAAATGTTACTTTATTTAAAAATTAATTAATATTGTAAGGGTATCTCAAAAAAAAAAATTTAAATCTATAAGTCTCTGAAATATTTTTAATTAATTAGATATTTGACTTTTAATAAAAAATAAATATTTGGTCTGTCCTCGTCTTATAATATTTTAGTCTCCTAATTTTTGGATGACATATTTTCGGCTATTAAAATTTATGGAAGAAGACGGCTAAATTCTCTCAGTCCTTCGTCTTTTCGTCATCCTAACTAAATAGTTAACATCTCTTATTATAATGATTCTAATTAAACTGAATTTTAATTTCATATTAAATTTCTTAATAATTTGTGAAAAAATCATTCATTTTACTTTGTGGAAAAATTTTTATAGATTTTTCTTACATGAAAATAGTTCCAAAAATCAAAATTTGAATGTGATTTTCAATTCTTTCTTTATAGCCTCATTATTAGCACCTAATTAATAATTGTAATTTGATAATTAGATTTCATGGAAGAACCAATCATATCTAAAAGCTATCAAATCAATATCACGATTTTAGTAAAGCTTGCTTTTGTTTATATTAAACATAATACAAACAATGCGAAAACTCTCAAGGTTATTTAATATATCTATAAAAATATTAGAGTTAAGTTGATATAAATAGCTTGAAGTGTTTATATTTTATAAAAAGTTAAAATATTCCTAAAAAGCTTATTTGGTTAAGTGTAGAAGAAATTAGTATGGTTATTTATTCTTACATTATATTAAAATATATTTATACAATAAGAAAATTAAATATACAATTTCTTTGGATATTAGAAAAATAAATTGATAGTTGCATAGTTTAGTTATCTAAGACAGCAGTGTGTGAATCTTAAAAATGTTAATAAATATATTTTATCTATTATTTAACTCTATTTTTACTAATTTTAATCATTTTAATTGGCTATTATATTTATTAATAATTAATTATAAAAAACAGAAAAATTTCAAATAATTAGATTAAACAAAAGGCTGAATTTTATTTATTTAGATATATAAATATACCTTTAATTTTAATACATATGAATATTTTTATTGCCTATGAGGATTATTTTATGAAAATAAATTGTAGGAAATATCCAAAATAATATTCTTGTTCTTTTTGAAAATTAAAATAATTATCTAAACATTATGGTAGTTTGGTAGTTTTAGTGTTTATAGTGGATCATACATTTAATAAAGCAATAGATTTTATTTAATGAATGAATACATTTTAATACATACATTTATATAAACGATATTAATTAGTAATTCAGGATCCTCAAATAATGAAGATTTTTATCATGTAGGAAAAACTTGTATTAAAGAACTGATCAAACTAAATTTATCTTAAAATATTAACAGTTAAAACTGCTTTCTGCAATTTTATTACATATTTGTATTTGTCAAAATAGAGGAGGAGGAGGATAAAAGATATTTTTACTTTAAATTTGCTTTAATATTTATTTTTCATAAAAAAAGAATTTTCTTTATTAGATCTAAGAAAACTCAAATATTTTAAAGATAAATTACACAAAAAAGTAAGAAAATATTGAAATATATTTAGAAACAGAAATTATGTATCAGTTCAATTAAAATATTGAAGATTTTTGACTTGCGTAATGCTACTCCTGCTACATTATCTCGTGCTGGTGTTCTCTTTATTAATTAAATTGATATTGATTGGGAGAAAAAAAAAAGAAAATCAATTAAGCTATTTATGTTATTTAATCAAAAATGTATTAGAATTCATGTGAGTAATGCGAAATTCAAATAAAAACTAGTTTATATATTATTTTATTATATTAAAAAATAAGGGAATTTTTAATTGGAGAATTTTAAATAAAATAATTTTTAGCAATTTTAAAATGTTATTAATTAACTCTTACTTTACAAAAATAATCAATATTAGTTTTAAATAAAGTAAATTTTATAATAAAGTTAATTTACGAATAGATAACAATATAGATAGATATAAATAACACAATAATTTTGTTATGCTTTAACTATTGCTTAAATATCATATTAATGAATAATTTCAAGAACAAATACTATCTTAAAATTATTTCTTTTTTTTCTCCAAGATTTTTTATAGTACTTTGATTGCATATGAAGAAATATCAGCTTGAACACATTTATCTATATATTTTTACAAAGTTTCTAGATAAATTTAATCTTTGTCTATGATCTCATCAAACTAATATTAATGACTTTATTATCTAATTGAACTAAAATTAATTTTTCCTCTCTACTAAAAATCTTCATAAAGAATAAGAAATTTCAAGTGTTTTGACCATATTCTTATTGATAACCTACTTTAATAATCGCCAGTAATAAATGCTTATTATTCCAGCTAACTAAGAAATCTTTTATTAGACAATCCAATTTCTTCAGTTTTTTTCTAGCTATATTAAATCTCGCCTTAAAACTCTAAACCATAGTACATTTCTCCTTCATCAAAATGATTTGGATCATAATATTCTCCTTCAACTTCAATCAGTTACTCCTCCCTATTGTATTTTTAAATTAATTTTCCTTAACGTTCATTTTTTTCTGCTTAAGAAAAGCAGATGAATAATATTGATAAAGCAATAAAAGTATTAATTTTCATCGCAGAATATCTTTTTTTGTTTATGTTTCTATAAGCTTAACTTTATATAATTAAATATTAATTATTTACTTTTAAGAAAACGAAAAGCATATATAATAAGGATAAATAGCAATAATTTTCAATTAAAATCAATCATTTTTAAAGTATCCTATTTAAAACAATTATTCATTAAATAGTTTTCTTTTTAATCAGATTTTTATTTTATAATTTTTAAATTTCAATTATTGACTTTTCGTAATTAATCATATTTTTGATTTTCTTAAAAGAAGTGTGTATAATATTTGTTAAAAACCTTACACGCGTTAGAATATAAACTAAAAAATATATGATATATTTTAATTATCTAATTATATTAGTAAATTATAATTGAAATACTTTTTAGCATATTTAAAAATTTTTTAATTATTAATGAATGATATATCTTTATTTATGAATATATGAATTTAACAATATTACTTTATTGCTAGAATAATTAAAATTTAAAATATTTATCAAAATAAGTACATATTTTTTTTATTCCATTTTAATCTTTCCAAATAATTGACAATAAAATCAATAATTGATTTTTTTATTTTTAAAAAAATATTAATTTTTTTATTTTGATTAATAGAATAAATGTAAATTTAAATAAATTAATTTGATAAAAATATATTTTATTATAAATATTTATTTATTGCAATTAATTTTGTTGTCGGCCATACTAAGGTGAAAACACCGGATCCCATTCGAACTCCGAAGTTAAGCGCCTTAAGGCTGGGTTAGTACTAAGGTGGGGGACCGCTTGGGAAGTCCCAGTGTCGACAACCTTTTTATTTTACTGAAAATAATTTTTAATCATTTAAAAAGTATTGCTTTACTAATATTAATATATTTGAGTAAATAGTAGAAAATATAAAGTGATAAAATAATGGAAAATTATTCTTCTAAATAGTTATTTATTGCAATTAATTTTGTTGTCGGCCATACTAAGGTGAAAACACCGGATCCCATTCGAACTCCGAAGTTAAGCGCCTTAAGGCTGGGTTAGTACTAAGGTGGGGGACCGCTTGGGAAGTCCCAGTGTCGACAACCTTTTTATTTTATTGAAAATAATTTTTAATCATTTAAAAAGTATTGTTTTACTAATATTAATTTATTTGAGTAAATTGTAGATTATTAAGTCAAAAAGCAAATTGAATGTTATTGTTATAAATAGTTATTTATAGATATTAATTTTGTTGTCGGCCATACTAAGGTGAAAACACCGGATCCCATTCGAACTCCGAAGTTAAGCGCCTTAAGGCTGGGTTAGTACTAAGGTGGGGGACCGCTTGGGAAGTCCCAGTGTCGACAACCTTTTTTATTTGAAAGAATAAATTAATTTTATTAAAAATTTTTATTATTAACAATAAATTTATTTTATTTTTTACTTTTGTATTATAAAATATTATTTATTTATTTTTTAGATTTACTAGTTTGTTTTTTTTAAATTATTAGATTACACAATTCAGAAGAATTTTGTCTTGTCTTTTATTATCAATTCCAGTCTAGAAAAACCACAAAACTTTTACATTAATTGAATTCTGAATAAAATAAAACAAGATATACATTCACTTTAATTATTAAATTCATTGGTATTAATAAATTAAAAAGAAGACAACTTTTTAAATTTATCATTTTTGGAAAAAGTTATGAATATTTATAAGCAAGAATTAATAATATAAATTATTAGTAAATATATCAATTATAATAAATTAATTAAATAAATAATTTAGGATATGTTCTATTATATAATTTAAGTATGAGTTAAATTTTGTTTAAAGCTATATTCTATTGACGTATTAATTATATCTCTCAAGTAAAGTTAATAATCATTTCTACAAAAATACAAAAAAATAAGAGATATTATTAAATTTAAAATATTTTATATATTTTTAGAAAATTAACTACTAAATAATAATTAATGCGCTTTAGATAAATTCTATAATAAAATCAAAAGAATAAGCTTCAAAAATTATATATAAATCTAACTAGATAGATAGATTAAAAAGAAACAAATCCTATTAATTAAACAAAAGCAGATTTATTTAATTTATTTAAAACAATCTGCATAGATATTAATAACATTGGAGCTTGTTTTTTATTTTCTCTTGATTGTTTTAGATTAAGTCTAATAAATTCAAATATTCAAATATATATATATTATTTACACTACAAGCTTATTTCTAATTCAAAAATTATTAAAAAAAAGCTTTTTTTTACAATCTAATTCCTTTTTATTATTTTATTTTAGATATTCTTATCATTTTACCTCATATTTTTTTATGAAAGTATCTGGCTATATATGCTAAAAAATATGAAAATTGTTTGACGACAGCAAACTTTATATTTTGGTAAAGAAACTCTATGTACGCACCTGATCTAATGTAAATAGTTTTTAAATTTTTCTGCTAATAAATAATTTATTATAATTGATAGTGAGTCTAAAATTAATTTTACTTATAAAATGGATTTAAGAGTAGTCAATTAGATATATTAGAGTATTATTGCATGCTAATTATCCATAAATTTCGAAATTATTTTTTAGTAGATGCAAGAAATTACTTGGTGATATTCATATTTAATATACTGAAATAAGTATAAATTATATTACAGTGAATAATAACAATATATTAAATTAGATAGAAGAACGTTTATTATTTATTAGTATTGGCTGAAGGATGTAAATAAGTGAGGTAAATAGAGGATTATTTCTTTTGAATTTGAAAATTAGATAAATTCCTAACGCATTACATCATCATTGTAAATTAAGAACATTAATTAATTACATGATTTTTAATGATGTTAAAGACACAAGAAAAAGAAGTAAAAACTTAATTTAAAATACCTACAGCCTATAAATATAAAAACTGAACAGCCAAATATTTTCTTTTGATTTCTGAAATAAGATTCATTTACATAAATCAAAGTTTATTTATTTTCTTTTTTATTCTTAACAAATTGGCCTCTGCCATTTTGCTCTGCTAAAAGAAAACCTAAAATTTAGTTATCTGACCTTTAAATCATTGGCGTTTTTCTTAAATTTACATAATATTTTTAAAATAACGATTTAAGGTTTTTTTAAACAAAGGACTATTTCCTTATTAATAACAGTTAACCACAACTCATAATATTAAAAGAAAATTAGTGAATTACATTTGAATTTTACATTCAAACAAATTTCAAAAGCAAAAAGTTAATTTGAAGAAAAAAAAAGATTACAATAATTAAAGTAAATATGATTTATCTATTTATTTAGGTAAGAGCTCTAAAAGTTGCTCTTAAGTCTTAAAATAAATTTATTTTAAATCAATTATTAAAGAACAATACAATATTAGATTAAATTCTGATGGATTTTTCTTTGTAAATATATAATATTTTATAATTTTTATATGTTTTAAAAATTCATAAAAAACCCTCACTCATTTACATAATTAAAAGCATCTAATTCCTATCAAATAAAATCTAATAAACGATACATTTTATTTTTAATACACATTAATATTTTTAGACACCTATTATGTGTGTTAGTAAATTTGAATTAATTTATGAAAGTATTTATTATTTGCTTGACTAAAAATACAAATTATAATAAGTAATATACCCACTGTTGTCAAATTAATTTAAGTTGATTTTAAATATTTTTTAATTTCCAATTCACTTTAATTTCGATTTTATATCAAACAAAATTGAATAATATCATAATCAAAATAGGCTGGGGATTTCTATCTAAAAAGATGAAATAATTATTAATTTACTGTACATAGATGCCATTTAAAAGCTCATCAATTTTAAATATTAATATAATAATTATTATTTAAAACAAATAAATCTAATAAAAAAATTTAATTAAAAATAAGATAAAATTTAAAAATAATCATATTTTCCCTTTAAAACAAAAACCTCATTTTCAATTTTTGTTCATGATAATTAGATCAGCTATTATCAAATTTTACATTTTAATTTTATCAATTCAATACCATGCTTAAGCGTATGATATATCTGTAGATGGATGTTCTAGATATAATAATGTAAATGATGGTAAAAATTAAAATTAATGCACTGAATGCTATGAAGGCTATTAATTAAATACCAAAGAAAACCTATGCGTTTATACTAAGTGTGACAATAGTTTATATTATGATAAGAATTTAAATACTGGCACTTAAAGCTAAAATAATAATTGTGTTGCTATTTGTAGTCCTCCCAGTTGGATAAATAAGTAGACTAGCTTGTGCAGAAGCTAATTAAAATGCTCCTCTTCAATAGATTCCTATTAAAATAAAAATAAATAAACTGCTGTCATAGATTTTTTTGTTTATCAAAATGATTATTATGTGGCTCAATCAAGTTTTCTATCTATCTATGATAAAAATGAACTTTATTTTATCAAAAATTTGCAATTTTAAAAAGATGACATTAATTCATTTAATGTGAATGGTATCATATTCGTAATAAGCATCGATAATACTATATCTATTTGGGACATTATAAGAGAATCAAGAGTCATATCATAATTCGATTAATCATCTATGATTTCTTTCAACCCTAAAACTAAAATTATTTCTATGCAGAACTAATATCTTTTAGTTTACAATGTTTTAACTAAAAGTATCTCATTTTAGATATTTTATGACTAAATTAGGTCAATTTTTTCTTTATCTTAGAATTATTGTACTATAAACATAAATGCATAGTCAATTATGTTGATTGATTAGTTTTTATTTGTTTAAACAGAAACTGCTATTTCAGCTTTTTAGATTTTTGTTTCTGTTAAAGATAATAATAACTTGAATTTGAGCAACGAAATGAGTTTTCAGTTTTAAATTTAGTAAAATAATAACTATTTTAATATTCTCTCATAATCCTTGCAAGGAATGTACATAGGTTGTTTTGACCAATCAATATTATTAATAAATCTAAATAATAAATAAGTTCAACCAATTTAAATTGGAATGTTGGATAATCAAACTATTTAAAAAACTAAAATGTTTTATCTTTCAGATACTGATTAAACTGAGCTTTTGATTATCAGTACAAATAGTTAGATGATTTTTTATGATATAAAAACTAACTCATCAAATTTAATTATATAAAATAATCCTTAAATTAAAGATTTTGAGATTTGTAATTTATTAGATAAAGTAAATTAATTAATTGTACTTTACGAAAATCAAGATTTACAAGTTTTTTAGTTTGACACAAATTAGTAAAAATTTATTCAAATTAACTAAAAGATTTCCTTGAATTACTATCCCTAAAATTTCTTTAGTATTAAATACCAATATATAACAAAAGATAATAAAGAATTTATTGATGAGATAATAAGTACAAATCTTGATTCTATTTAGATTATTAAAAAGAATATTCTCTAGTTACAGTAAAATTAATTGATATAAATTTAAACAATTACATAATTTCATTCAAGCTTTCCTACACCATCTCCTGTTTTATTGTAAAATAGTCCATACTATAATAATTATAAAACAATTGATTTCTTTTATTATCCATCAATATTAGTTCAAATAAATAATTTCAGTTCAATTAATTTTTATGATTGCTCAGATGGAATTAATTGTAAATTTAAAAAATCAATATTTCTTTATCCGATAGAATAATTAACCAAATTTTTCAATAATAAAATAATCGCTTACAGTTTGGCCTAATTTTCAATTATTGACATTTTTAAATAAAAGATTGTATATTTTATTGGGGATTCAGCTGTTTAGTATGCAACTAATTATGATAAACTCATAATAGCTACCAATGGATGTTTAAGAGTCTATTCATCAGAGTTAGTAGTTTTATATGAAAATTGCAATTCAGATTTTTCAAATTTTAGTACTTTTAAAACTATATATTTAAACAATGATCTAAGGGTTTTGATGACATTTAAACTTGATAATCAATTAAATATTACTACTTATTAAATAGATTTAACAAAGCAAACTATTTAAAAGATAAATTCATTAAGCGATTCTAATTGTTATTCATTTAAAATAATGACAAAATTTTCTTCTTTGTAAGATGAATTGATTAATAACTTCTTTATAGAACAAATAATAATTGTAGATAAATTAAACAACTTAAACATTTATGATTTAAATTTGTCACTTATTTATTAAACAAATTAGCTATAAATATAAGCTATACTATTTACTAGTAGAGTATTGAATGATGATAAAATGTATATTTTTTGGGGAATAACTGAGTTTCTTTTATTTAATATCGAAAATAATAATTAAATTTTAACCAAATCCGATTTTACAATTTGGTACGAATCTCAAATATTGGAAGCTGAATAAAAAACAAATGGATAGAATAATTTTTACTCTATAAAATTTTTTAAAGATAATAAAATATATGAATTCAATATAAACATGTAAAGAAATTTAACAAACGCTACTCGTATAGATTAGATGAAAGACATCTCTTAATATCCTTTTTTATTTAATAACATAAGAAAGTCTTTAAACTTTACATTTAATTACTTTGCTGGAGACTCTACTGGTTTATTGCTTACTACTTTATCTCCAAAATCAAAATTAACTTAAATAATTTAAATTGGAAAATATTTTATTACAAAAGTTATTCAAATTTAATAGTTAGGAATAATTTTAAATATTCCATTGAATAAAGATTTTTCCTATTTTGATATGTTCACTAATAAAGAAGTATAACTACCTAATTCAAAAAGTTTTAATTATGCTCTTGTTAAATAAAATACAGTTATTATTTGTAGCACAAGAATTTATATTAATAATTAATAATATGATAAAATAATTCTATACGATTTATCATAAAAAAATGCATTCCTTAGTTTTTAAAATCCAATTATGTTATTTGGATTTATTTATGATGAAAGCGATAACCTAATATATGCTTATGGGGAAAGCATTTTAATACTCAATCTAAAGCTTTAACTCGTTTATACAATTTAAGATTAAAAATACAAATATCTAAAATACTAGCCATGTCAAACCTCTTAAGATTATTTAATATGTTTATAATGGCACTCGCAATCAAGCATTACTTAATTTGAGTATGAAATACTTATATTTCATAAAGCATTAAAAGATTTTTAAAAAGTTTACCTAGGTTAAGCGGAAAAAATAAATATGATGGTAGATGCATAATATTAAAATATATTTATACTCTAAGTTAATTTTTAAATATACAACTTTTAAGGATTTTAGAAAATGACAGTATAAAAATAAATTGATAGCTGCATATTTTAGTCATCGGTGATGATTTGTGAATCTTAAAAAAGTAAAAAATTAATATATTTCATTATATCTTTAATTAATAATTTATTTTTCAATTATTCAATAAATGAGCACTGGAAATCCTCAATTTAAGTGTGCAAAAGAATTATCAAATTTATTTTGAGTTAATTTTTAAAAATTTTAAAATTTCCATCTTTTTTTGATAAAATAATAATTTGTAACTTGTCTGTCTACATTAAATACTAATTTTAATTTTAAAATTTATAGAATTACTTTTAATTGACAGGCTTACTCTTGCTTTAACAGAGTTGGGTGTTCCATAAGATGATTCCTCAAACTTAAAATATATTTATATTGACTTTTTAAATTATTTATTATTTTAAACATCAAGTTCACCTTACAAGATTTCTGTATTAGATGTCTCTACTAAATAAATAATAAACAGTTTTTCTTCTACACCTTAATAAGGTTAATTGATTAATATTAGAGACTTTTAATTTGATTATAGCTTAAGTAACTGCTTAATGTATATTGATAATTTGGGAAATTTTTATTTATCTTCATTAGATAAAAGTTATGCTTTTCAAAATTATATCACAACAAATGAGTTCAATGATTCAAAAATTAGACTTTACTATTTTTATTATAATAATATTACTAATGATATTTTTATTTATTAAAATTGCCTTTACACATTTGATCTAAGCATATTAGGATAACCTTATGAGCCTCAACTAAATGAACCATATAATTTATTTTCCAAAATATTTATAAATAACTTACAGACTGACTACCTAATTTTCAATAAATAAAATAACACAATTTTTAGATACACTAATAGTTATTTAAAATTTGAGTTAGATATTAGCAGTTCTCAAATGGTAGACATCCAATATAATCAAGCATTCGATATTTTAGTTATTGCTTTAGAAGACTCTATTTTATGTTACTAGCAGTATTAGTTTAGCAAAAGCAATAATATGCTTCCAATTATATACAAGCTTGATAATATTCAATTCTTGTAATTTATTGCTGATAATCTAATACTTACCTATGACTAACAGATTTTACATTTAAATATTTAAATTGGTATAATAGTGAATATAATTTAGTTTAATTCTACCTAACTAGTAACTTCTTATAGCTTAAATAATAACCAAGACTTTCTCTTAGTAGGATTTAGTGATAAATAAGTTCTTCTATACAGTCTTATTGACAAAAAATAATTTGTATTTGGTGCATCATTTAAAGACCCTCTTAACTCTTCTATAACAATTATGTAGTTTATAGAAACTGAGTAAGTGGCTTATGCTGTTTCGAGTGATGGAATAATAATCTAAATAGATATCTCTAATAAGCAATAAACTTAATAAATAGATTTAAAAAATCTAGTCAGCGAAAATCCTAATACTACCATAGCAAAATTTTTAGTTGACGAGACTTATAAAAGATATATTTTTTGCTTCTTAGGATAGAAAAAAGCATATGTATGGAATTACTCATAATAATTGCAAGAATAATATCTTTTTTTACCCTCAATCCAAATTAAGAAGTTAAAAATAGAGCAAAATTATATACTTATTTCTTGTGCTTTTTAAATAAATATATTTTATCTTGACACTTCAATCCGGTTTTTTACTATTATTAAGAAAAATTTTATTAAGGATAAAATAATAGACTTTTCTTTTGTTTCAGACAAGGTTATAGCAATTTTCTTCATAGATAAATTTGAACTATTCTTAATTCAAGGAGAAAATGCTAAATTAGTTTCCTAGCAGGACTATTCTTATCCTAAAATTTTAGATTATCATTTCGATTCTTTAAACAATTCTGTAAAAATAATAGTAATGCATTAAAAAGGAATTTTCGAAAATAATTACAATTTAGATACTTTTTCTTAAGATTAAATCTCAGAATGCACTCTTTTAATATCAAATTCATAAATAGCATAAGTCCAGAAAAATTTAAATTCGGTTTATCCAAAACAAATATAAACTTAGTAAATATATGGGATCACTTTAATAGATTAACAAAATTATTAAAGTTATGTCTATTTATAAGTTACAAGTGATGATCTATAAAAGACAATCTAATACATTTCTTAATATTAAAATAGATAATTTGTGGTTTCTTCCTATAACATTTAGAATAGTGTTGTACCTCTATCAAGTGATACTTTTTCAAGCCTAAACCTACCAATCTTTTAGCTTGCTAACTTCAATTTAGATTTCTAAAACAATAAAAATATAAATATAAATGTTAATTAGAATTAAAATACCCAACAAATTATTTTTTAGAATATTACAATAAACTTTTAATGCTTTAGCAGTAATAAAATAATCTTTTCAGATGTTCAAAAAATTATATTTTAAAATATTAAAATATCTTAGTAAGACCTTAAAGAGTGTTCAGGTGACCTCAACTAAGCAAACTCTTTATTTTTTTTTAACAATATATCATAAATTTTAATTTACAACCTAGAAATATTGAGTAATAATTTTAACCAGATACATGAGATACCCATATTTTAGTTTGATTAAGTAAATAGCATTTAAATATCTGGATTAACTGTGGTAAAAAACACAAATTTAAATAGCTTGATGAGTTTTTTAAATGCCTATAATGTAACCCTTTTAAATTTATCAATTAAAAATAATACTAATCAAATAGTAGTAGAATAGTAAGACTATGGAATATTCTCCTTTTC
>NW_002476440.1:205382-254304 GCF_000189635.1 Tetrahymena thermophila SB210 | reverse complement strand
TTTTTTCTTCATTTTTTCCTTCTAATTAACTATTTAATGATATATTTTTTCTTCAATATTTAAAAAGTGACAATTAAATTGGTGATGAAGGTGCATCAGGCTTAGGTTCTGCTTTAGCAAATTGCATTAATCTCTCAAATTTGACACTTAGTCTTGTGTAAAAACAGTTTATTTGTTTTGGATTGTGATATTTTAAACAAAAAAAATGAATATAAAACAAAAAAGCTCTTTGAATTTATTTGATAGCTTTTATTTATTTTATTTTTTTATCTTTTTTATTCAACTAATATTATTTTATTTATTAATTTAAAGAATAATTTTTAATTTAAAAGTTTATTCTATTTTGATATTTATTAATAATTTTCACAAATTTATTATAAAAGTTTAACCTCAATGAATGAATCATAAATATTCAAAGTAATAAGCAAGTGTCGTAAATCAAAAAGATTAGTTGTCTTTCACTTCTAATAGTGAAAAAAGGATGAATAAATATAAAATGTTTGAATAATATTATATATTTTATTATTTCATATTTTGAAAAAAATTAAAACCTAAAATATAAATATAAATAGATTTTATTATTGATTTTATATTTATAAATATCATTCATATTTTTGTAAGTAAATAAATTATATATAAAAAATAAAAAATTAAATGCTCTTAAGCAAACTCTCTGGTTTCTCCAAAAACGATCAAACAATTTGAAACTTTTAGTGTTATATTACATCTTATTAAATTATATAAATGCTAAACTTTTTTTGCTAGTTATATTTTAATCTTAAATATTATGCATCAATCATATTTTTATCCTTTTTTTATTTATCTTGATTAATTAGATGCCATGATTTAAATAAAACCTTAGGGAGAAATCAAGTTTTACTTTTTATTTTAACTTTTTTGTTTATAATGTTTATCTTTGTTTTTTTTTCTCAAATTTTTAACTTATCTTATTATCATTTTTTTCATTTTATATTTTTTAAAATCATAAAATAATTGTTTTTTAAATAATAAAAATTTGATTTTTTTATTCTATAATATTTAGAGTAAATTAATCAATTTAAAAGTCGTTAATGTTGAATTAATAAGCTTATTTCATATCAAGAATTTATGTATTTTTTTTTAATATGGTACTATAAATTTTAAAATGCTTATCTTATTTTATATAAAAAAATGTTCTCTAAATATTCTAGAAAAATGCAAATAGTTTAATTAATTAATTTTCTTTTTTTTTAATGTTTTTATTTTTTATGAATGAAAGATTTTTTTTGTAATTTTTATACAAAATATTTAAATATTTTGATGACACACTTACTATTTTTTATTTAAGATATCAAAATATTTCAGAAAATAAATATTTTATTTTTCATAATATCTAATTTATATATGTCTATTCCTAAAATTAAAAAAATCATTGCTGACGAATAGCGATGATTATTTATTAATATTGCAAATGAAAAAATTAATTAATTTTAAAATAAACAATGATTAATAAAACAAAGCTAAATAAATTAAAATTATTATAAAAAAAAAGGTTGTCGACACTGGGACTTCCCAAGCGGTCCCCCACCTTAGTACTAACCCAGCCTTAAGGCGCTTAACTTCGGAGTTCGAATGGGATCCGGTGTTTTCACCTTAGTATGGCCGACAACAAAAGTAAGTAATCAATATTCATAAATATTTATAATTTCAATTTTAGTTAATCATAATTTAAAAAAACATTTTATCAAAATATTGATTGAAAAATTAAATATATGAGAAGTTAATTAATAATAATTATTTTATTAAATAAAATAAATTCCTTTTTAAATAAATAAAGAAATTGGTAGAAACATGATATTAAAATACTAAATAAAATTAAAAAGATTATCTAAAGTTATGATAAACAATAAATATAATGCATAAATTAAGTAAAATATTTTTTAAATAAAAGGAAATATGAATCATTACTATTAAATATATTAATAAAAATTTGATAATTCATGATATTATAAGGTAAAATTTATTTTTCATATATGAATATATTTACTAATTTAAAACATTCTATTTTTAATAAATTGATATAGGCATAAAACCAGCATATTGTATTTCATTTATGAACTCTAATATACAGTTTTTTGATTTGTAATTTATAATTCCAAATATTTTACTAAATAGTCATATAAGATTTTTTTAAATTAAAATAGAAGATTAATATAGATAGATTTAGTGAATAAATAAATAAACATGCTTGCGGCTTCGTAAATTTAAATGGATGCTTTCTTTGCAGTTCACTTTCTTTATGATAAAGTCATATATTTTTGCTTCTTGTTTTAGCTTTTGTATTTCATAGCTTTAGATGTAAATTTATTGTATTTATTTCTACTCTAATTTATATCATATTCATTAATAGGATAAATCAATTACATAATGGATAATATGGTCTGTTATAGGTACAGCAATCATGATTGAAAATTTTTTGAACTTTTTATACATCTACAAGAACATCGAGATAAAGAGTAAGTCTCTCGCTTACATTCTATGCTTATTTAACTTAGGAGAGATACCTTTACTTTAAATTCATAAAAATAATAGGTTTGAATGCTTCATGTAATACAGATTAAATTTAAAAAGATTAGTTTTTTACGTAGTCGAAGTGGCTGGATCTATCACCCTTGCTTTCTTATTAGATCCAAAATAATTAATCATACCTTTGTTAGCATACTTTTATCCAATTTAAATGATTTTGGCTTCTTTATTTTAGCCTATTATAGTTGAAAGTAAACACACTCTAAAAAGTGCATGGATAAAATTGTTTTTAGAAACTATTGGATAAATAGGATAGTAAGGATTAGTACTAATCTATATAATTCATGATTCTTAATCTTTAATTAATATGGTTATTATAAATTTAGGGCTCACTGTTATATTTTTAGCTTTTACAGCTTAGTTTATTTCTAAGCATTACAAAGATTGCTACATTTATTTTTTCTATTTCATTGTATTTTTTGGATATTTTGTAGATATTAGGATTCCTTTTGTTTTGTAAGCCCGAATTATTGATCACTTAGAAGAATGGTAAAGAAATTCAATAGTTTTTCTACAACTTACATAGATTGTGTATGTATTTGTTTAATTTTTCATTTAGCACTTAAGAATATTTAAAGATGAAAGTTTGTGCTTTTCTATATAAGCACTAATAATTTTGGGATTGTCTATATTTTAAATTAAAATGAAGATAGTTTCTCTTATTGATTATGTGATACTAAGCTACTTCAAAGGACCAAAAATAATAAGAGTAAATAGTTTTTAACAATTGAAAGAGCTTAAAAAACAGTAAAAAGAAAATGAAAAAATATTTAAAAGATTAAAATTTATAATTATTAATTTAGATGTAAACTTGATTGGTAGTACTTTTTAAAAATGCGATTAGTTAATTTAAAAGATTCTACTCTTCTACTTTTAAAAGACTGAGATAATATCATTATAAAATAATTTTCATAGAGTTAATCTAAGTGATTCTAAATTTACATACTAAGAGGTCCGATTGTACTAAAGTCTTAATTATAATTTTATATAAAAAAAGATAGGTTAAGGTTATGAAATTTTAGATGAAATTAAAACTGTTAAGTTTTACGACGATTACAATTTTGTATAAATTTCAATATTTAAATTTCTTTTTGATAATTTACTATTATATAGTTAAATCAGTATCTTTAAAATATACAGAATATAATATAAATTACTATAAATGTCTTTAGCTAATTCAGTTTTAATATAATTATTATTATTTTAACAGTTAGAGATCGAATCTCATAATAATACATATATGAAATTATTAAGCTCTTCTTAACTAATAAATTGATAACTGACATATATATTTAAAATAAAAATTTATTTTTGTGATAAAAAAATTATAGTTTCATTTATTGGTTCAATAACTGTATATTAAAATTAATTTAAAAAATTTACTGCCAATATACATGAATATGAAGAATTTTAATTTTTTTAAGATTATTGTTTATTTATTTATTTATTAATTTATTCATAAATAAATAGCTAAACATAGTTAAAAAATTCATCTAGCTCTTTGGATAGTTAATTTGTTAGATTGTATATCAGTTCTTTCCAGAATCTTCTCTATCTTTATAATAATCAGCTGAATTAAATACCTTTTTGTCTGCATCTTTTTTTATGATTGGTTTTTTCTTTCCCATCTATTTCAATTTTTCTTCCATTAGAGCAGCCTACTTTTACATTTCTTCATCCATTCCATCTTCTAATCTTCTTTCTTTTTCATTTTCTTGCTTAACTTTACGAAGGTTAAGATTAACAACTTCAAGATTAGATGTGGTTTGTTCTTTTTATTGATCATCCTGAGCAACAGTAGTAGTATTATTAATTTTTTCATGTTCAAGCAAATCTACATCTTAAGCAAAAGCAGTTGCTAAAAGAAGAGCAAATAGTATAAGGAGTGATAACTTATTATTCATTTCAGTGATTTTAATTTGATTGATTTTTTTTAATATAAATTATTTAATTTTTTATGATAAAATATCCTTTTTTAAAGAAAAATTAAGAAGTTAAATCTATCTAGATGATTTATAATAATTAAAAAATTATTTAAGTAAAGCACTTGTAATTAATTACTTGTGTTTACTTACTTAAACTTGAAATAAATTTATTAATTTGAATTTTTAGTTATTAGGTAAAATATTAATCAAGCTAAATTAATTAATTTTCTCAGTAAAAATAAAAAACTGATCATCAATCAAATTAAATAGTGATAGAAAATGATTGTAATAATTACAAACGATCTTAATTAAATACAAAGACCTCTATATGATATATTTTTAGCTTAACTTGTATATTTCTTAATTTTTTTCAAATTTTAGTTTATTAGTTCTACAAAGTGGTAGTGGTGATTTTTATAAACACTTTGTGTCAATTTTAAAATAATTTTTAGAATATAATAAACAACAATTAATATTTCTTTAAAAGAATACTAAATTTATGAAAACATACTAGCATATTATAGCTAAACTTATTCTCTAACAGAATCAATCAAAAACTTCTCTTTCTAAAAATGTTACCTAGAACCATAAATTAATACCTTAAAATAATCTACTTTATACTTTTATTTGAACTTAGTAATTTAACTCGCATATTAACATTGTTAAAGCTTACTTCCAGCCAGATGTCATAGCATATATATATCTCTGCTCTGGCATGCCATACAACATTATAATAGATAAAATTTATACATCTTATAATATTTTCTTAAAATATTCCATATACGACTTGAATCATTAAGTTAAAATATGAACAATTTTCTTCTTTAAATAATCACTTGACTTAACATTAAAATTAAATTATCAACATAGAATTTTAAATTATGAATTTTTCTTTTAATTAAATAATAATCACATCTGAAACATCACTGAAATATTTAATTGATTTTAATGGATGAATTAATATCCAAAACTAATTGAAAACATATTTAAAGCACCACTTATCTTTATAAGTGATATTTTATATTAATATATTCTAACAGTTTATTCACTAAATTCATTTCTTTTAGCTAATATCTAAGCTAATAGTAACTCAATAAGGTATCTTTAAAAGATATAAAGAGAAAAAGAATTAATAATTAGATAAATAAATCTAATAGATTTAGTACTAGAAACTGATTGATTTATAATCAAATCAATACAACAGCTTAAACTAATAACATTGGTTCTATACACTAGAACCCTAACTTATAATGAATTCAAAAATAGAAGGTTAAGCTGACTAAATATTCTCAACTTCATAATTTTTTTAAAAGAAAGATGGTATGTAATTTAAATACAATATGTCTAAAAGTAAATTAATAATTACACTTTAATCAAATGAATGAAAATAAATATGAATTCATGTTCAACTATAACTAGAATAACTAGTAGGATGGATATAAACCAAATCTAATCGCAGATAGTTTGTCATAATTTTAATAATCATAAATTTGACACTGAAATATTTAATCAATATCTATTTATCTATTACTTACTGGTTAATTATATTCACTAGTAAATAGAGATCAATTTAAATGTATCGAAAATACTTTAATACATATTAATAAATAGATCAAGTTTCTTAAAGGAATAAAAAATTCAATGTATTTTAAAGCAACTGATTGAAGTAAAAATAATATGATTCATCAAAATTTTTAGTTTTCATTTAAGTATTTGTTTTATTAAGATCATCAACTGACGTAATTTTGAAAGAAATAAAGAATGAAATTAGATTGAGAAATATCTTAAGTCTAATAAAATAATAAATAAAATGAATGATAGTTTTACTATGTAAAAAATATAAATAATCCAGACAGTATATACTTATTTCATTTTTAGAAGAAAATTCAACCCAAAAAAACTCACAAAAATCTCCATTTTATAGCATTTTCAAATTAACTTTTTATTATTTATTAAAGAATAAAATAAATAAATTTTATTATCAAACTTGTTTTTAAAGATGGTTGGAGGGTTTTCATCAATCACTTTCAATTAGCGATTCTATGCTTTCTACTCTTTTTCTTGGTTATATACACAAGTCTCATCACTCATTAAGATATCACTTAGCTTTCCATTTCTGTCTCTAAAGTAGTTTAAATTTTTTTTGCTTATGCTAATCCTATCTGATTTATTTTGCGTATATGGGGAACATACCTAAAGGTACTTTAATTAGTTCTAAAATTTCATGGATGATCATAAGAATTGTTTCTTGACTCATTTTAGTCTTTTCCTCCATCATTTCATAAGTTATATTATGATTTTTAAAATTGAACTAAATTAAGAAATTTAATTATTTTAAAACTTTCATTTAGAATTCAAATTTTTAAGATTTAATTGAGCTTGTATCAATATTTAGTATGAAAAAATTTTGATTTTGATTTTCGGATCCAAATTGGAATAATAAAAATATAAATTAATTAAAAATCATGTAACAAAAGGTTAAAAAATCTCTTATTTATAAAACAAATTGATTTTCACATAAAGATAATATAGGTTAATATTAGAATTTGCAATTTGATTATTTAACTAAAACTAGTACTTTTTATAGTTACAGTTGGCTAACTAAAACTGCTAGTGCTATTTACTATTTTGTCTATTTGTAAAGAAAGCTTATCAAAAAGATCATCTGTTTTATCTTATGTATCTAGTTTTGTTCTTAAATAGAAAATAGCCAAGTAATTATATTATGTATCAAAGTAATTGTAAAATTTGTGTATTCCATTTGAAGAATGGCGAGTACCGTCATTTAATATCCAGTTCCCTAGTCCAAAACTAAGTTTACCATTAGTAGCATAATTTGAATTACTTGGATCTACTTTTAAATTACCAGTATAATCTTGGAGGATTGCATCCACTGAACTTTTTTCTAAGATTTTTTAGCCTTTAAATACACCTCCATTCATGAGCATAAGCATAAAGTTAGCATAATCGATCATCCTTACATAAAATCCATCAGCTATAGCGACATTATCTCCAATTTCTCCATCAAAAGCAGTAAATTTAGCATTAACCATTCCCATAGGATTCCCAAGAAGATCTAAAAAAAGCTGGTTAAATCCTTTTCCAGTAACTTTCTCTGCTATTGCTCCAGCTATTTGCATACCTATGTCACCATAAAGTACAGTTGTACCAGGAGGATTTTTTAAGTCCTCTTTTGGGACATATTTACCATTTAGTTAACCTCCTTAAGCAATACCTAATGCAGAATCTTAAAGATTTATATCTAAAGTAGCCACCCAATCATCAAAATATCCATACCCGTGAGTGTGAGTCATTAATTAAAGAAGAGTAATTTAGCTTTATTACTAAGAAAATTCATTGTTTGTGTAAAATTTAGAAATTGTATCTGTAAGACTAAGTTTACCTTGTTCTACCAATTTCATTATTACTGTCATAGCTGGCCATTTACATCCAGAAGCTATATGTATGGTTGAATCATCAGTATAAGCAGGCATAGTAGAATTAGATAGATGTTCTTTTATTAATAAATTACCATTTTTTAGCTACACCATCCAACTTATTCTACCATCAAAAATGTTTATATTTTATACTAGTTAACTTGTAATAGGAGCGAATTATTGTGCATTTATTTTTAGAGCAGCAAAAGCTATAAATATAAGTATCAAATACTTCATTTTGAAAATTAGTTGAGTTTTTTTTAGACAAAAAATTAAGATTATCTATTTATTAATTTGTTTTGGAATTATAATTATTAAAAATATAGTTTCCAATAATCGCCAATATTTAATATAAGTAAGTTTATTTCAATTATAGAAGTTTTTAAAAATCAAAAGTATTTCCCTCAATTTGTTTTTCATAACAAACCTTTGTTACAGAATTAATAAAATTCATCAATAATCTTTATATTTTACAATCTACCCTAGCATTTATTTTCTGTTACTATGAACTTATTAAATCTGATTTATTAGATTTAAATTATTAATTTGTCTATTGCCAAATTTCAATGAATCATATATCTTTAAATTTTTCTTCTGGATCAAATTTTAATTTCTTTGCAATTCTAAAAATTAATTACCGCAATTTCAGTTTGACAATTCCTCTCCTCGAATTAAGGTTATGATTAATTCCAAAGAGTGAAAACACAAATTATTCACTCGATTCCTCGAGTTTTGTTCCCACTTTTCAAAAAATAAATTACGGTAAAATTCGCTTAATCAAAAACACCAAATTGTTATTGTCTGAAATATTAATTTTTATCCATAAGAAGTTACTTAAATATAATTTTCATAAATCAAATTGTATTTTTAATTTCCAAGTTTCTTCTTCTAATCAATCCATTTACTTTTTTACTAGCTATTTTACAAATTATTTTAAAAATATTTCTTGATAACTATTATGCTATTTGTTATTGATACATTCCTTTTATGTATCAATAAAGTTCAGATTATTATTTTGAAGTTAATCTAGTTAAAATTATCCTTAATACCAATAAAATTATAATTCATAAATCTAATCTTTATTAATCTTAAAGGTGAAGAGTTGTAAAATATTTGATGTCTATTTCAAAGCTATTTTAAATCTCAGATTTTGTACTTAAGCTAGATCAACTCAGTGAATTAGGGTTGAAAAATATTGGAAACTACTGTAATTTACCATCTATTACTGTCTTGTTAAATTACTTCTTACATATTTGCTCAATATAATTATTGAAAGTATCATTTATTTTGAAGAAAAAGTAGAAAATATATAAATGAAATTTTAATTCAAGTCAAAGAAATTTAGAGAGTTTATTTATTATTTTTTTATTAAAGTTTAAATTTAACCAAAAAATGGATTCGAACTTTCACTACATGAAGGCTATTAGGAAGATAGTTATTCAAATTACAGCTGTTCCCATTATATTAGATATTTATTCTTTAAAAATTCATCAAACGCATTGAAAAGCTTTGAAGATTTTGTAATTAATCAAAATATTGTTGATGAAAAATATTGAAATGAATAAAATAATAGATCTAAAATTGGATTACAAAAAGAAGTTGTAGGAAATATCAAAATTAATATCCTTACACTTTTTGCAAATGAAAATAATTATCTAAATATTATGGCAGTTTTAGCATTTATAATGGATCATACTTTCAAATTATCTGAAGCAATAAATTTGATTTAATGAATGAATACATTTTAATACATACATTTATATTAAAAATTAATTCGGAATCCTTAAATAATTAAGATTTTTATTATGTAGGAAAAACTTGTATTTAAGATCTGACTCAACTAAATTTATCTTAAAATATTAACAGTTAAAGCTACTATTTCTGCAATTTTATCACAAATATGTATTTGTGCAAATAGAGGAGGAGGATAAAGGTTATTTTTACTTAAAACTTGCATTAATATTTATTTTTAACATAAAAAATGAATTTTCTTTAGGAGATCTAAGAAAACTGAAATATGTTAAAAATAACACAAAAATGTAAGAAAATTTTGAAAGTATTTAGAAATAGAAATTATGTGTGTGTTGAATGAAAATATTTAAGATTTTTGGAGAGAAAAAAAAATAATCAATTTAGCTATTTATGTTATTTAATCAAAAATAAATTAGAATTCATTGTGAGTAATTCATAAATTCAAACAAAATTTAGTTTATATATTAATTAGATGTTAAAAAAAGAATTGATAAATATAAAAATATTGAAATAATAGAATTAAATGTGTTTTATTTTATTATATTTAAAAATAAGGGAATTTATAATTGGAGAATTTTAAATAAAATAATTTTTAGTAATTTTAAGATGGTATTAATTAACTCTTACTTTACAAAAATAATCAATATTAGTTTTAAATAAAATAAATTTTATAATAAAGTTAATTTACGAATCGATAATTAGATAGATAGATAGATAGATAGATAGATAGATAGATATAAATAACACAATAATTTTGTTAAGCTTTAAGTATTTCTTAAATATAATATTAATCAATCAATTCAAGAATAAATACTATCTTAAAATTATTTCATTTTTTTCTCCAATATTTTTTATAGTACTTTGATTGCATATGAAGAAATATCAGCTTGAACACATTTATCTATATATTTTTACAAAATTTCTAAATAAATTTAATCTTTGTTTATGATCTCATCAAACTAATATTAATGGCTTGATTATCTAATTGAACTAAAATCAATTTTTCCTCTCTACTAAATTTCTTCATAAAGAATAAGAAATTTTAAGTATTTTGACCTTACTCTTATTGATAATCTACTTTAATGTTCGCCTGTAACAAATGCCTATTATTCCAGCTAACTTTGAAATTTTTGATTAGACAATCCAATTTCTTCAGTTTTTTTCTAGCTATATGAAACTTCACCTTAAAACTCTAAACCATAAAAAATTTCTCCTTCATCAAAATTATTTAGATCATAATATTATCCTTCAACTTCAATCAATTTCCCTATTGTATTTTTAAATTAATTTTCCTTAACTTTCATCTTTTTCTGCTTTAGAAAAGCAGATGAATAATATAGATAAAACAATTATATTATTAATTTTCATTGCAGAATATCTTTTTTTGTTTATGTTTCTATAAAATTAACTTTATATAATTAAATATTAATTATTTATCTTTAAGAAAATGAAAAGCGTGTTTAATTAGGATAAATAGTAATAATTTTCAATTCAAGTCAATAATTTTTAAAATATACCATTTAAAACAATCATTAAATTTAAATTTAAAGTTTTCTTTTTAATCAGATTTTTTGTTATAATTTTTTAATTTCAATAATTGACTTTTCGTAATTAATCATACTTTGATTTTCTCTAAAGAAGTAATATGATATTTGTTAAAAACTTTACACGCGTTAGAATAAAAACTGAAAAATATAGGATATATTTTAATCATCTAATAGTGTTTGTAATTTTTTATTGAAATATTTTTTGCATATTTATAAATTTTCAAATTAATAAAGATATATTTATTAATATATTTATTTAATAATACAATTTTATTGCTAGAATAATTAAAATTTAAAATATTTATCATAATAAGTACAAATTATTTTTATTCCATTTTAATCTTTCAAAATAAATATTTTATTTAATTTAAAAAATATTAATTTTTTATTTTTGCTAATAAATATAAATTTAAATTAATTTATTTGATAAAAATATTCTTAATTATAAATAGTTATTTATTGCTATTAATTTTGTTGTCGGCCATACTAAGGTGAAAACACCGGATCCCATTCGAACTCCGAAGTTAAGCGCCTTAAGGCTGGGTTAGTACTAAGGTGGGGGACCGCTTGGGAAGTCCCAGTGTCGACAACCTTTTTATTTTATTTAAAATAATTTTTAATAATTAGAAATATTATTTTTTCTAATATTAATTTGTTTGAATAATTTGTAGATTATTAAGTTATAAAAATAATTGAATGTTATTGTTATAAATAGTTATTTATAGATATTAATTTTGTTGTCGGCCATACTAAGGTGAAAACACCGGATCCCATTCGAACTCCGAAGTTAAGCGCCTTAAGGCTGGGTTAGTACTAAGGTGGGGGACCGCTTGGGAAGTCCCAGTGTCGACAACCTTTTTATTTTTAATCATTTTAGAGATATTATTTTTATTAATATTAATTTATTAGAGTAAATTGTAGATTATTAAGAGATAAAACAAATTGAAAGTTATTGTTATAAATAGTTATTAAAAGATATTAATTTTGTTGTCGGCCATACTAAGGTGAAAACACCGGATCCCATTCGAACTCCGAAGTTAAGCGCCTTAAGGCTGGGTTAGTACTAAGGTGGGGGACCGCTTGGGAAGTCCCAGTGTCGACAGCCTTTTTATTTTAATTAATAGTATTTTTAAATATTTCAAAAGTATTATTTTTAATAGCTAATTTTAATTTATTCTAGTTAATTGTAGATTAAGTGATAAATCAAATTAAAAGTTATTGTTATAAATAGTTATTTATTGATATTACTTTTGTTGTCGGCCATACTAAGGTGAAAACACCGGATCCCATTCGAACTCCGAAGTTAAGCGCCTTAAGGCTGGGTTAGTACTAAGGTGGGGGACCGCTTGGGAAGTCCCAGTGTCGACAACCTTTTTATTTTGTTTAAAATAATTTTTAATAATTTAAGAAATATTATTTTTTTTTTATATTAATTTATTTGAGTAAATTGTAGATTAAGTGATCAAGTAAATTAAATGTTATTGTCATAAATAGTTATTAAATGATATTAATTTTGTTGTCGGCCATACTAAGGTGAAAACACCGGATCCCATTCGAACTCCGAAGTTAAGCGCCTTAAGGCTGGGTTAGTACTAAGGTGGGGGACCGCTTGGGAAGTCCCAGTGTCGACAACCTTTTTTATTTGAAAGAATAAATTAATTTTATTAAACTTTTTTACTAACTTTTAATAATAAATTTATTTTATTTAACTTTTGTATTATAAAACTAAATTTATTATTAATTATTCAATACAAAGGAATTTTACCATGCTTTTTAATATCAATTCAAGTCTAGAAAAACCACAGGCTTTTTTTTGCATTAACTCTGTTCTGAATAAAATAAAACAAGATATACATTAACTTTAATTATTAAATTGATTGGTATAAGTAAATAAATTATAAGATATCTTTTTGAATTATCATTTTTTGAAAAATTATGAATATTTATAAAAAAGAATTAATAATATAAAATTATTAATAAAATATATCAATTATAATAAATTAATTAGATTAATATTTTAGGATACATTCTATTATTTTATTAAGACTGATTTATTTAAGTATGAAATAAACTTTGTTTAAAACTTTATTTTATTGATGAGTATAATTAAATCTCTCATGAAAATTAGTAATTATTTCTACAAAAATATATAATAATTAAGAGATATTATTAAATTTAAAATAATTTAAAATATACTTATTTTAATTTTTAGAAAGTAAACTATTAAAAATAATTGATACGCTTTAGATAAATTCTATAATAAAATCAATAAGTTTTAAAATTTATATATAAATGTAGCTAGCTAGCTATATATATTGATTAAAAAATAAACAAATTATATCAAATAAACAAAAAAATTTATTTTACTTATTTAAAATATTCTGCATTGAATTAATGTTAATAATATCATAGCTTGCTTTTTATTTTCTCTTGATTGTTTCTGATTAAGAATAATAAATTTAAAGATTCAAATATTTTACAAGAATATTTCTAATACAAAAATTATTAAAAAAAAGCTATTTCTTACTTCTTAATTCCTTTTTATTATTTTATTTTAGAGACATATATCTTTTAGCTTCATATTTTTTAATGAAATTATTTGGCTATATATGCTAAAAAAAAAATATGAAAATTGTTTGGTGCAAATAACTTCAAACAAACTGTATATTTTGGTCACGAAAATATATGCACCCGATAATATCAAAAAAAGCATTTAAATAGCTCTACTGAAAAAATAAAATTTATTATAATCGATAGTGGCCCGAAAATTAATTTTACTTATAAATTGGATTTAAGAGTAGTCAATTAGATATCTTAGAGTATTATTGCATTCTAATTATTTATAAATTTGGAAATTATTTTTTAGTAGATG
Source organism: Tetrahymena thermophila SB210 (assembly GCF_000189635.1). Taxonomy (NCBI): domain Eukaryota; phylum Ciliophora; class Oligohymenophorea; order Hymenostomatida; family Tetrahymenidae; genus Tetrahymena; species Tetrahymena thermophila. Next base: position 240,206 of record NW_002476440.1, on the reverse strand, counting down.
CTACTTTAAAGATATTACTAGGTGATATTCATATTTAATATACTGAAATAAAGATAATTTTCATTACAGAATAATAACAATAAATTAAATTAGATAGAAGAACATTTATTATTTATTAACATTCGGCTTTAAGATGTAAGTAATTTAGGTAAAGGGGCGATTTTTTCTTTTGAAATCTTGAAAACTAGAAAAATTCATAACGTATTGCATCGTCATTGAAAATTAAGAACATTAATTAATTACATGAATATTAATGATGTTTAAGACAAAAGAAAAAGAAAGAAAAACTTAATTTAAAATACCTACAGCCTATAAATATAAAAACTAAACAGCCGAATATATTCTTTTGAATTCTGAAATAAGATTCATTTACATAAATCAAAGTTTATTTATTTTCTTTTTTATTCTTAAAAAATAAGCATCTGCCATTTAGCGCTGCTAAAAGAAATTCAAAAATTAAGTTATCTGACCTTTAAATCCTTATAATTTTTTCTTAAATTTAGCAAAATATTATTAAAATAACGATTTAAGGTTTATAAAAAAAGGAACATTTCCTAATTAATAACAGTTAACTACAACTCATAATATTAAAAGAAAACTAGTTAATTACATTTGAATTTTACATTCAAACAAAATTCAAAACTAAATAGTTAATTTGAAGAGAGAAAAAAAGATTACAATAATTAAAGTAAATAAGATTCATCTATTTATTTAGGTGAGAGCTCTAAAAGCTACTTTTAAATCTAAAAAATAAATTTATTTTAAATCAATTATTAACAAACAATAAAACATTTAATTAAATTCTGATGAATTTTCCTCAGTATATAATTAATATTTTATTATTTTTATATGTTTCAAAATTTATTATGTTACCCTCACTCATTTACTTAATTTAAAGCATCCAATTCCTATCAAATAATATTTAATAAAGATAAATTTTATTTTTGTACACATTAATATTTTTAGACACCTATTATGTATTTAAGTAAATTTCAAAAATCTTTAATATAAGAAAGTATTTATTTATTCGCTTGACTAAAAATAAAAACCATAATAAGTAAGATACGCACTGTTTTCAGATTAATTTAAATGGAATTTAAATAATTTTTAATTTCCCATTCACTTTAATATCGATTTTGTATCAAACAAAATTGAATAACATCAAGCTCTGGGGATTTCCATCAAAAAAAATGAAATAAATAATTAATTAATAATTTAGCTGTATATAGATGCCATTTAAAAGAGCATCAATTTTAAATAAAAATATAATAATTATTATTTAAAACAAATATATCTAATAAAAAAATCAAATTCAAAATTAAAAATAAGATAAAAATTTAAAAATAATCAAATTAATTTTCCCTTTCTACCAAAAACCTCGTCATTTCCAATTTTTGTTCATGATAATTAGATCAGTTATTATCAAAATTTACATTTTAATTTTATCAATTCAATTGCATGCTTAAGCGCATGAAATATCTGTGGATGGATGTTCTAGATAAAGTAATGCAGCTGATGGTAACAATTAAAATTAATGCACTGAATGCTATGAAGGCTATGAATTAAATAGCAAAGAAAACCTGTGTGTTTATACTAAATGTGACAATAATTTATATTATGATAAGAATCTAAATACTGGCACTTAAAGCTAAAATAATAATTGTGTTGCTATTTGCAGTCCTCTCAGCTGGATAAATAAACAGACTAACATGTGCAGAAGCTAGTTAAAATGCTCATCTACAATAGATTCTTACTAAAATAAAAATTAATAAACTACAGTCACAAATTTTTTTGTTTATCAAAATGATTATTATGTGGCTCAATCAAGTTTTCTATCTGTCTATGATAAAAATGAACTTTATTTTATCAAAAATTTGCAATTTTAAAAAGATGACATTAATTTATTTAATGTAAACGGTATCATATTCATACTAAGTATCGATAATACTATATCTATTTGGGACATTATAAGAGAATCAAGGGTCATATCATAATTCGATTAATCATCGATGATTTCTTTCAACCTCAAAACTAAAATTATTTCTATGCAGGACTAATATCTTTTAGTTTACAATATTTTATCTAAAAGTATCTCATTTTAGATATTTTATGACTAAATTAGGTCAATTTTTTCTATATCATAGAATTATTGTACTATAAATATAAATGCATAGTCAATTATGTTTATTGATTAGTTTTTATTTGTTCAAACAGAAACTACTATTTCAGTTTTTTAGATTATTGTTTCTGTTAAAGATAATAACAACTTGAATTTGAGCAACGAAATGAGTTTTCAGTTTTAGATTTAGTAAAATAATAACTATTTTAATATTCTCTCATAATCCTTGCAAGGAATGTACATAGCATGCTTAGACCAATCAATATTACTAATAAATCTAAATAATAAATAAGTTCAACAAATTTAAATTGGAGTGATGGGTAATCAAACTATTTATAAAACTAGAATATTTTATCTTTCAGATACTGATAAAACTGAGCTTTTGATTATCAGTACAGATAGTTAGATGATTTTTTATAATTTTAAAACTAACTCATCAAATTTAATTATATAAAATAATCCTTAAATTAAAGATTTTGAGATCTGTAATTTATTGGATAATGTAAATTAATTAATTGTGCTTTAGGAAAATCAAGATTTACAAATTTTTTAGTTTGACACAAATTTGTAACAATTTATTCAAATTAACTAATAAATTTCCTTGAATTACTATCCCTTAAATTTCTTTAGCATTAAATACTTGGATATAACAACAAATAATAAAGAATTTATTAGTGAGATAATAAGTACAAATCTTGATTCTATTTAGATTATTAAAAAGAATATTCTCTAATTACAGTAAAAATAATTGATATAAATTTAAACAATTACATAATTTCATTCAAGCTTTCCTACTCCATCTCCAGTTTTAAAGTAAAATAGTCCATACAATAGTTTGTATAAAACAATTGATTTCTTTTATTAATCATCAATATTAGTTCAAATAAATAATTTCAGTTCAATTAATTTTTATGATTGCTCAGATGGAATTAATTGTAAATTTAAAAAATCAATATTTCTTTATCCGATAGAATAATTAACCAAATTTTACAACAATAAAATAATCGCTTACAGTTATGCCAATTTTTAAATTATTGACATATTTAAATAAAAAATTTTATAGTATATTGGGTCTTCTTAATTTGTTTAGTTTGCAACTAATAATGATAAACTCATAATGGCTAAGAATGGATGTTTAAGAGTATATTCATCAGAGTTAGTAGTTTTATATGAAAATTGTAATTCTGATTTTTCAAATTTAAGTATTTATAAAACTATATATTTAAATAATGACTTAAGAGTTTTGACGACATATAAAATTGATTAATAGTTTAATATTACTTTGTATTAAATAGACTTAACAAAACAATCTATTTAAAAGATAAATTCATTAAAAAATTCTAATTGTTAATCATTTAAAATAATTACAAAATTTTCTTCTTTGTAAGATGAATTGTTTAATAACTACTTTATAGAACAAATAATAATTGTGGATAACCTCAACAATTTAAACATTTATGATTTGAACTTGTCACTAATTTATTAAACAAATTAGCTTTAAATATAATCTATACTATTTACTAGTAGAGTATTGAATGATGATAAATCTTATGTTCTAATAGGGTCAAATGAGTTTCTTTTACTTAATATCTAAAATAATAATTAAATTTTAACCAAATCCGATTTTTTAATTTTTTTTGAATTCCAAATATTGGAAGCAGAATTAAAAACAAATGGATAGAATAATTTTTACTCTATAAAATTCTTTAATGACAATAAAATTTATGAATACAATATAAATATATAAAGAAATTTAACAAACGCTACTCGTGTAGATTATATGAAATACATCTCTAAATATCCTTTTTTAAATAAAAACAAAAGAAACACTTTAAACTTTACATTTAATTACTTTGCTGGAGACTCTACCGGTTTATTGCTTGCTTCTTTATCTCCAAAATCTAAATTTACTTAAATAATTTAAACTGGAAAATATTTTATTCGAAAAATTATTCAAATTTAATAGCTTGGAATAATTATAAATATTCCATTGAATAAAGATTTTTCCTATTTTGATATGTTCACTAATAAAGAAGTATAATTACCTAATTCAAAAACTACTTAGTATGTTTTTACAAAATAAAATACAATAATTATTTATTGGTAAAGGATTTTTATTAATAATTAATAATACGATAACTTATTTCTAAGAGATTTATCATAACAAAATGCAGTCCTTAGTTTTTAAAATACAATTATGTTATTCGGATTTATTTATGATGAAAGCGATAACCTAATATATGCTTATGGGTATGGCCTTTTAATACTTAATCTAAAGCTTTAACTAGTCTATACAATCTAAGATTAAAAATACTAAAATCTATAATACAATCCATGTCAAACCTCTTAAGATTATTTAATATGCTTATAAATGCACTCACAATAAAATAGTATTTAATATGAATATGAAATATTTATATTTCATAAGGCCTTAAAAGAATTTTTAAAAGTTTACATTGGTTAAGTTAACTAAATAAGTATGATGGTTGATTCATAATATTAAAATATATTTATACTGCAAGCTAATTTTTAAATCTACAACTTTTAAGGATACTAGAAAATGACAGTAGAAAAATAAATTGATGTCTGCATATTTTAGCCATCTGTGATGATTTGTGAATCTTCAAAAAGTAAAAAATAAATATATTAATTTTATCTTTAATTAACTAATTTTAATAATTTATTTATTGTTCAATTATTCAATAAATGAGCACTTGAAAATCCTCAATTTAAGTGTCCAAAAGAATTATTAAAATTTTATTTAATTTTTAAAATTATTATCAAATAAATTAAGAAATTTTCATTTTTTTTTTTTTAAATTTTCATTTTTAACTTCTACATTGAATACTAATTAAAATTTTAAAACTTATAGAATTAATTTTAATTGACAGGCTTACTCTTGCTTTAACAGAGTTGGGTGTTCCATTAGATGATTCCTCAAACTTAAAATATATTCATATTGACTTTTTAAATTATGTATTATTTTAAACATCAAGCTCACGAGACAAGATTTTTATATTTGATGTCTCTACCAAATAAATAATAAATAGTTTTTCTTCTACACCGTAATAAGGTTAATTGATTGATATTGCAGACTTTTAATTTGATTATAGCCTAAGCAACTGCTTAATGTATATGGATCGTTTAGGAAATTTTTATTTATCTTCATTAGATAAAAATTATGCTTTTCAAAATTATATCACAATAAATGAGTTTAATGATCCAAAAGCTAGACTTATATATTTTTATTATAATAATATTACTAACGATATTTTTATTTATTATAATTGCCTTTACACATTTGATCTCAGCATATTAGGATAGCCTTATGAGCCTCAGCTAAATGAACCATATCATTTATTTTCCAAAATATTTATAAATAACTTACAGACTGACTACCTAATTTTCAACAAATATAATAACACAATTTTTAGATACACTAATAGTTATCTAAAATTTGAATTAGATATAAGCGGTTCTCGAATGGTAGACATCGAATATAATCAAGCATTCGATATTTTAGTTATTGCTTTAGAAGACTCAATTTTATTTTACTAGTAATACTAGTTTAGCAAAAGCAATAATATGCTTCCAAATATATACAAGCTTGATAATATTCAGTTCTAGCAATTTATAGCTGATAACCTTATAATTACTTATGATTAACAGATTTTACATTTAAATATATAAAATGGTATAATTCTTAATACAATTCAGTTTAATTCTACCTAGCTAGTAACTTCATATAGCTTAAATAGAAACCAAGACTTTCTCTTAGTGGGATTTAGTGATAAATAAGTTCTTCTATACAGTCTTATTGACAAATAATAATTTGTATTTGGGGTATCTTTTAAAAGCCCTCTTAACGCTTCTATAATAATTATTTAGTTTATAGAAACTGAGTAAGTTGCTTATGCTGTTTCGAGTGATGGAATAATGATCTAACTAGATATCTCTAATAAATAATAAATTTAATAAATAGATTTAAAAAATTTAGTCAGCGAAGATCCTAATACTACCATAGTAAAATTTTTAGTTGACGAGACTTATAAAAGATATATTTTTTGCTTCTTAGGACAGAAAAAAGCATATGTATGGAATTATTCATAATAATTGCAAGAATAATATCTTTTTTTACCCTCAATCCGAGTTAAGAAGTTAAAAATAGAGCAAAATTATATACTTATTTCTTGTGCTTTCTAAATAAATATATTTTATCTTGACACTCCCATCCGGTTTTTTACTGTTATTAAGAAAAATTTTATTTAAGATAAAATAATAGACTTTTCTTTTATTTCTGACAAGGTTATAGCAATTTTTTTCATAGATAAATTTGAACTATTCTTAATTCAAGGAGAAAATGTTAACTTGGTTTCTTAGCAAGACTATTCTTATCCTAAAATTCTAGATTATCATTTGGATTCTTTAAGCAATTCAGTAAAAATAATAGGAATGCATTAAAATGGAATTTTTGAAAATAATTACAATTTAGATACTTTTTCTTATGATTAAATCTCTGAATGCACTCTTTTAATATCGAATTCATAAATAGCTTAAGTCCAGAATAATTTAAATTCTGTTTATCCAAAATAAATAAAATCTTAATCAATAAATGGAATCTTTTTAATAGATTAACAAAATTATTAAAGTTATGTCTATCTATAAGTTACAGTTAATGACCTATAAAAAACTATTTAGTACATTTCTTAATATTAAAATAGATAATTTGTGGTTTCTTCGTATAATATTTAGAATAGTTTTATACTTCTATCAAATAATACTTTTTCAAGCCTAAATTTACCAATCTTTTAACTTGCTAACTTCAATTTAGATTTCGAAAACAATACAAACTTAAATATCAATATAAATTAGAATTAAAATACCCAACAAATTATTTTTTAGAATATTACAATAAACTTTTAATGCTTTAGCAGTAATAAAATAATCTTTTCAGGCGTTCAAAAAATTATATTTTAAAATATTAAAATATCTTAGTAAGACCTTAGAGAGTGTTCAGGTGACCTCAACTAAGCAAACTCTCTATTCCTTTTTAACAATATATCATAAATTTTAATTTACAACCTAGAAATATTGAGTAATAATTTTAACCAGATACATGAGATACCCATATTTTAGTTTGATTCAGTAAATAGTATTTAAATATCTGGATTAACTGCAGTACAAAACACAAATTTAAATAGTTTGATGGGTTTTTTAAATGTCTATAATGTAACCCTTTTAAATCTATCAATTAAAAATAATATTAATCAAATAGTATAAGCATAGTAAGACTATGGAATATTCTCCTTTTCTAAGTGCTATATAATAAATCTAATTAATTGTTCATTTTAAACAAATAATTAATTAAATCTATTTTATTCCTAAAATTCATACACTGATAAAAATCAAACAACTGTTTTAGAAAATGATGTTTTAATTTTCTAAGATGTTAAAATAGAGGAAAACAAATTTCCAACAAAAAATATTTTGTCTATTTAAAATTCGTATGTTTATTTTAACAAATTAACTTATGTTCAAAATGAAGGATCATTTTTAATTATGAAATCTTAGAATGTTACTGTTAATAATAGCTCCTTTAGTGGTAATAAAGCGCCAAATGGAGGAGCTATAAATTTTAATGCTATTCAATAGACAATAAATTTTAAATCCTGCTAATTTGAATAAAATACTGCCTTAAGTAGTGGTGGAGCTTTGTACTTTGAAAACATACCTTCATGCAAAGTAATCTTTGACTCTGATACAGAAATCAGAAATAACAGAGCTTTAATTGGGGGTGGTTTAAGGATTGTTTAGACTGACGAAAATCAGATTCAGTTACCTTATGGCTTTCCTTTCGTACATAATGTGCATTAAAATTTAGCTGATATATATGGAAACGATAGCGCATCATATCTATAAAATATTATAATTACAAATAATAATAAAGAAAATAGCTATTTTTTCACATTTTATGAAAATTAAACAAATATTCTACCCTAGGAGCTTGAGTAAAGCTTTTCAAGATTTGCTGAAATTAAAGAATTTCGAAGTGGTGAATTCATATATTTTAAGGTTTATATAGTTGATAGCTAGAATAGGTATTTGAGTTTCTCAAAAGAGAGGCTGGTAAATAGTAAGTATCCTATCGAAATAGAATCAGAACTAAAAAGTATTTAAGTTTCAATTTATGGTCTTAAATCCAATTAAAGCTTAATAAATGGACAATAAATTATAAATTATTACTAATATAATTCTTAAAGTTTAGCTTTTGAGTTTAGTGACTTGCAAATAATTGGATCTGGTAATGAGTTATTATTTTCTGTTAATTCAACGATTTATACAAGTTCTATTGTTAAATAACCAATACTCTTATCAATTGGTTTTAGAAATTGCATAACAGGTGAGGTTATTTAATATATAAATGATTAAATTTATTAATGTAATTAATGCTTGGAAGGCACTTATCAGATAAATGACCCAATCTAACTTTATAAGTAGTCTATAAAAGGAAGAAATGATATAAATAGATGTATAAATTGTCCTGAATCTGCTATCAAGTGTGTAGGAGATAAAATATCTTTAAAAAATGGATTCTGGAGAAAAAGCAACTAAACTGATGAAATAATAGAGTGTGATCCTATTGTAAACTCATGTTAAGCACAAAATCCTCTTAATATTAATTATTGCTCAACTGGCTACTTAGGACCTACTTGTGGGTAATGTGATATTTTAGGTGAAATTTGGAAAGGCTCACGTTACTCAGAATCTAGTTCCAAAGGGGTGTGCGAAATATGTGGTCCTAAGCTCAATTAATGGATTTACTTGGTTTTAAAAATAATATTGTTTGAAGCATACTTCTTGAATGTTTTAAATATTTTTGTTAAAAAATTTAAGTATACTTAAACATGTTATTATTTGAGAAAATTAAAAATAATTCCAATTAGCAGTAACAGTATATAAGACTATTCTGGATTTTACATAAAAATAATTCTAAACTACTATCAAATATCGTCTATACTAATTTAACAACCAAAAGTTATTTCAATTAATTTTAATTTCTTGAGTGAGATATTTGGATCTGGTGATAGATAAATTTAATTGGGAATGGATTGTCTTGTTAGTGAAGGTATTATTCAAAAACTAAATAAAATATTATTTTATACCTTAGTTTAATTTTTGGTACCTATAATAGCACTCGTTTTTATTCCTTTGACTCTTATGTTTTATGAATAAATTGTAAAAGTAAGATTAAGAAAATACCACTTTTATTTGCTCTTTCATATAATTTTTATTTACTTTTAAATGAGTTAGATATCCTATTTTTCAAAATCACTTACTTGTAGAGAAATAGGAAGTCATCTTTATAATCCTATTGATTTAACAATAGAATGTTACGAAGCTAGTGTAGTTAAATATCTATTTCCTTTCTCTTTATCAGTGTTAAGTTTTTGGACTCTTTTCCCATTAGTATTTCTAAATTAAATTAAAAAAAACAGGAAAAAATTAGATTAGTGTATAATAAAATATAAATATGGCTATTACTATGGTGAATTAAAAGATAAGTATTACTATTGGGAATTCATTAGAATTTATTTAAAGATTGCTATCATTTATTTGTATACTTTATTATCTAGAAATAACTAATATATAGCCATCCTAGGGATTACTATACTAATAGGCTACTATATTAAAATAATATCTTAGAATAATCCTTTTATTTCATTTAGCATATAAAAATGTGAGATAGCATCATATACTCTTATTATTTTGAAGGCTTTTCTATTAGCAATATAAAGTTAAAATCCATAAACCTAAAGATTGATAGAAATATCTCAAATATTTATTGATTATTTTTTCTTTTTTTGTTTCTTGCTAATAGTAATAGGAATAATGTTAAGCAGTTCGAAGTCTAAATTAATGGTATTTGTAAAAGAATAATTACTAAAAATGATATCTATAAAATCATTAAATAAATTCCTTAACAATAAGCATGTTTCTTTTCAAGCTTACCTAAAATGGAAATTAGTCTACAAGATGTTTAGAAAAAGCTTGAAATACCATTAAAAATTAAAGAAAAAGCAAATTATTTAAAATTTATAGAATCTTTAGAATATCCAAAACAAGTAGATTCTTTAAGTTAAAAATAGTAATTTGATTCTGTAGAGTAATTAGACTACTTAAAATATGTATTCTAAGGTTAATTCTTTAAGCGTAATTTATTTATTTTTTTTTAATTTTAATTAATATTTTTTTAAAAAAGCCACATTAAAGATGTATAGACATTGGTTCTGCTGAATAATTTATTTGAATAATTTTATGTTTTTTAACAAAAAATTTGACTACTAATATTTTTTATATAAATTATATGTCATTATATATTTGCACAAAGCTTAACTTTAAAATAATATAATTTTAGATTAAAAAATTGGCTATATATTCTAAAAAATAAGAAAATTGCTTGATGCAATTAACTCATACAAACTGTATATTTTGGCAACAAAATTTTTTATTTGATAATATGTAAAAAGTATATTTAAATAACTCTACTTAATAAATAAAATTTATTTTAATTGATAGTGACACTAAAATTTATTTTACTTATAAAATGGATTTAAGAGCAGTCAATTAGATATATTAAAGTATTACTCAATGCTAATTATTCATAAATTAAGAAATTATTTTTTAGTAGGTGCTTAATTAAAGAAATTCATATTTAAAATACTGAAATAAAGATAATTTTATTACCTTACATTTAATAATAAAAATAAATTAAATTAGATAGAAGAACATTTATTTATTTATTGGTATTGGCTGAAGGATGTAAGTAATTTAGGAAAAGCGATGATTATTTCTTTTGAAATTTGGAAATTATAAAAATTCATAACGCATCATATAGTCATTATAAATTAAGAGCATTACATAATTACATGGTAATCATTGGTGTTTAAAACATGAGAAAAAGAAGGAAAAATTTAATTTAAAATACCTACAGCCTATAAATATAAAAACTGAACAGCCAAATATATTCTTTTGATTTCTGAAATAAGATTCATTTACATAAATCAAAATTTATTTATTTTCTTTTTATTCTTAAAAAATTAGCCTCTAGTATTTAGCGCTGCTAAAATAAATTTAAAAATTAAGTTATCTGACCTTTAAATCACGAGCATAATTTCTTAAATTTAATAAAATATTTTTAAAATAACAATTTAAGGTTTTGTAAAAAAAGGACTATTTCCTTATTACTAGCAGTTAACCTCAGCTCATAATATTAAAAGAAAATTAGTGGATTACGCTTGAATTTTAAATTCAAACAAATTTGAAAAGTAAAAAGTTAATGAAGAGAAAAAAAGATTAAAATAATTAAAGTAAATAAGATTCGTCTATTTATTTAGGTGAGAACTCTAAAAGCTGCTCAAAGTCTTAAAGATAAATTGATTTAAATCAATGATTAAATAGCAATAAAATATTAAATTCAATTCTAATGAATTTTACTCAATAAATATATAATACAGTAAATCCTCATATATTAAGACTTTTTTATTTAAGGCCAATTTTTTGCAAATTTTAAAAGGCCTATGGAACAAGGGTCAAAAATGGGTTAGATGGGTCTTTTTATATGAGGAACTACATTATTTTATAATTTTTATAAATTTTTTTAATAGGTTATTATATAATCCACATTCATTTACATAATTAAAAAAATCATATTAAATAAAATCTAATAAATCATACGCTTTATTTATTTTAAACACTAGCTTTTTAGATGCCTATTATGTATATAAGTAAATTTGAAAAAATTTTTAATATATGAAAGTATTTATTTATTTAATTGACAAAAAATATAAATAATAATTAGTAACATATGCTCTGTTTTCAGATTAATTTAAGAGGAATTTAATTTTTAATTTCACATTCACTTTAATTTCGATTTTGTATGAAATAAAATTGAAAAGCATAAAAATCAAAAAAGACTGGGTAATTCAATCAAAAAAGATGAAATAATTAATAATTTATCTGTACAGAGATGTCATTTAAATGTGTATCAATTTTAATTAAAAATATAATAATTATTTTTTAACAAATAAATCTAATAAAATATCAAATTAAAAGTAAGATAGACATTTAAAAATAAATAATCATATTTTCCCTTTAAACCAAAAACCTCATTTCCAATTTTTGTTCATGATAATTAGATCAGCTATTATCAATATTTATACTTTAATTTTATCAATTCAATACCATGCTTAAGCGTATGAAATATCTGTGGATGGATGTTCTAGATAAAATAATGCAACTATTGATAATAATTAAAATTAATGCACTGAATGCTATGAAGGCTATGAATTAAATACCAAAGAAAATCTATGTGTTTATTCTAAATGTGGCAATAATTTATATTATGATAAGAATTTAAATAGTGATACTTAAAGCTAAAATAATAATTGTGTTGCTATTTGTAGTCCTCCCAGCTGGATAAATAAGTAGACTAACATATGTAAAAGCTAATTAAAATGCTCATCTTCAATAGATTCTTATTAAAATAGATATAAATAAACTAAAGTCACAAATTTTTTTATTTATCAAAATGATTATTACGTGGCTCAATCAAGTTTTTTATCAGTCTATGATAAAAATGAACTTTATTTTATCAAAAATTTGCAATTTTAAAAAGATGACATTAATTTATTTAATGTAAATGGTATCATATTTGTAATAAGCATCGATAATACTGTATCTATTTGGGACATCATAAGAGAATCACGAGTCAAATCTTAATTCGATAAATCATCTATGATTTCCTTTAACCCTAAAACTAAAATTATTTCTATGCAGAACTAATATCTTCTAGTTTACAATGTCTTATCTAAAAGTATCTCATTTTAGATATTTTATGACTAAATTAGGTCAATTTTTTCTTTATCAAAGAATTATTGTACTATAAATATAAATGCATAGTCAATTGTGTTTATTGATTAGTTTTTATTTGTTCAATCCCAAACTGCTGTTTCTGTTTATTAGATTATTGTTTCTGTTAATGATAATAACAACTTGAATTTGAGCAATGAAATAATTTTTCAGTTTTAAATTTAGTAAAATAATAACTATTTTAATATTCTCTCATAATCTTTGCAAGGAATGTACATAGGTAGTTTTGACCAATCAATATTATTAATAAATCTAAATAATAAATAAGTTCAACAAATTTAAATTAGAGTGATTGATAATTAAACAATTAAAAAAACTAAAATATTTTATCTTTCAGATAGTGATTAAACTGAGCTTTTGATTATCAGTACAAATAGTTAGATGATTTTTTATAATACAAAAACTAACTCATCAAATTTAATAATATAAAATAATCCTTAAATTAAAGATTTTGAGATCTGTAACTTACTGGATAAAGTAAATTAATTAATTGTACTTTACGAAAATCAAGATTTACAAATTTTTTAGTTTGACACAAATTTGTAAAAATTTAATCAAATTAATTAAAAAATTTCTTTGAATTACTACCCCTAAAATTTCTTTAGCATTAAATACCTGCATATAACAACAAATGGTATAGAATTTATAAATGAAATAATATGTACAAATCTTGATTCAATTTAGATTATTAAAAGGAATACTCTCTAATTACAGTAAAAGTAATTGATATAAATTTAAGTAATTACATAATTTCATTCAAGCTTTCCTACACCATCTCCAGTTTTATCGTAAAATAGTCCATACTCAAGTTATAAAACAATTGATTTATTTTATTATCCTTCAATATTAATTCAAATAAATGGTTTCAATTCAATTAATTTTTATGATTGCTCAGATGGAATTAATTGTAAATTTAAAAAATCATTATAACTTTACCCGATAGAATAATTAACCAAATTTTTCAACAATAAAATAATCGCTTACAGCTATGCCAATTTTTAAATTATTGACATCTTTAAATAAAAAATTTTATAATTTATTGGATCTTCATTTGTTTAATATGCAACTAATAATGATAAGCTCGTAATGGCTACCAATGGATGTTTAAGAGTCTATTCATAAGAGTTGGTAGTTTTATATGAGAATTGTAATTCTGATTTTTCAAATATAAGTACTTTTAAAACTATATATTTAAATAATGATTTAAGGGTTTTGATGACATATAATTTCGATAAACAGTTAAATATTACTTTGTATTAAATAGACTTAACAAAATAATCTATTTAAAAGATAAATTCATTAAATAATTCTAATTGTTATTCCTTTAAAATAATGACAAAATTTTCTTCTTTGTAAGATGAATTGGTTAATAACTTCTTTATAGATTAAATAATAATTGTGGATAACAACAACAATTTAAACATTTATGATTTGAACTTGTCACTAATTTATTAAACAAATTAGCTTTAAATATAATATATACTATTTAATAGGAGAGTTTTGAATGATGATACAATTTATATTTTTATAGGAACAAATGAGTTTCTTTTATTTAATATCTAAAATAATAATTAAATTTTAACCAAATTGGATTTTACAATTTCGTACGAATCTCAAATATTGGAAGCAGAATAAATAACAAATGGATAGAATAATTTTTATTCTATAAAATTCCTTAGTGATAATAAAATGTATGAATACAATATAAACATGTTAAGAAATTTAACAAACACTACTCGCATAGATTAAATAAAAGACATCTCTAAATATCCTTTTTTGTTTAAAAACATAAGAAAGTCTTTAAACTTTACATTTAATTACTTTGCTGGAGACTCTACCAATTTATTGCTTGCTTCTTTATCTCCAAAATCAAGATTAACTTAAATAATTTAAATTGGAAAATATTTTATTACAAAAGTTATTCAAATTTAATAGTTAGGAATAATTTTAAATATTCCATTGAATAAAGATTTTTCCTGTATTGATATGTTCACTAATAAAGAAGTATAACTACCTAACTCATAAAGTACTTAGAATATTCTTATAAAATAAAATACAGTTATTATTTCTAGGATAAGAACGTATATTAACAATTAATAATATAATAATTTAATTCTAACAGATTTATCATAAAAAAATCCAGTTCTTACTTTTTAAAATACTATTTTTTTATTAGGATTTATTTATGATGAAAGCGATAATCTAATATACGCTTATGGGTATAGCATTTTAATACTCAATCTAAAGCTTTAACTAGTCTATACAATCTAAGATTAAAAATATAAAAATCTATCATACTAACCATGCCAAACCTCTTAAGATTATTTAATATGCTTATAAATGTACTAGCAATAATCTAATATTTAATATGAGTATGAAATACTTATATTTCATAAAGCCTTAAAAGATTTTTAAAAAGTTTACCTTGGTTAAGCGGACAAAATAAATATGATGGTAGATGCATAATTTTAAAATATATTTATTCTACAAGATAATTTTTAAATCTACAACTTTTAAGGATACTAGAAAATGACACTAGAAAAATAAATTGATAACTGCATATTTTAGTCATCTGTGATGATTTGTGAATCTTAAAAAAGTAAAAAATTAATATATTTCAATTTATCTTTAATTAATAATTTATTTTTCAATTATTCAATAAATGGACACTGAAAATCCTCAATTTAAGTGTGCAAAAGAATTATTAAAATTTTAGCTAATTTTTAAATTTTAAAAATTTTGAGATTTTTTTTGAAAAATTTTTAATAATTACCTTTACGCTTTTTAAAAGATAATAATAATTTGAATTCCTAAGAATGGTAACCAATTATTGATGTATTTAGACTTATTTCTATATTAAACTATATTTATATTTAATTTTTCAAAGATTTAAATTTAATTAAAGAACATTCAGAGATTATTAAAAATTAAGAGTTGGAAATTTTAGAGCAAGTATTTCTTACCTAAATAAAATCAATATGCTTCCAAGTTTATTTAAAAAATAAATTAAACTTGAAAAAATCCTAAATCAATCCTATTATTATTTTTAAAAAAAAATTAATTACTAAAATAATCAAAAATATTATTAAATAAATTTTTAAATTTTCATCTTTTTTTGATTAAATTTTAATTTGTAACTAGTTTGTCTACATTTAATACTAATTTTAATTTTAAAATTTATAGAATTACTTCTAATTGACAGGCTTAGTCTTACTTTAACAGAGCTGGGTGTTCCATAAGATGATTCCTCAAACTTAAAATATATTTATATTGACTTTTTAAATTATTTATTATTTTAAACATCAAGTTCACCTTACAAGATTTCTGTATTAGATGTCTCTACTAAATAAATAATAAACAGTTTTTCTTCTACACCTTAATAAGGTTAATTAATTGATATTACAGACTTCTAATTTGATTATAGCTTAAGCAGCTGCCTAATGTATATGGATCGTTTAGGAAATTTTTATTTATCTTCATTAGATAAAAATTATTCTTTTCAAAATTATATCACAATAAATGAGTTCAATGATCCAAAAATTAAACTTTAGAATTTTTATTATAATAATATTACAAATGATATTTTTATTTATTATAATTCCCTTTACTCATTTGATCTCAGCATATTAGGATAACCTTATGATCCTCAGCTAAATGAACCATATAATTTATTTTCCAAAATATTTATTAATAACTTACAGGTTGACTACTTAATTTTCAACAAGTATAATAACACAATTTTTAGGTACACTAAAAGTTATTTAAAATTTGAGTTAGATATAAGTGGTTCTCGAATGGTAGACATGCTATATAATCAAGAATTAGATATTTTAGTTATTGCTTTAGAAGACTCGATTTTATTTTATTAGTAGTATTAGTTTAGCAAATTCAATAATATGCTTCCAAATATATACAAGCTTGATAATATTCATTTCTAGCAATTTATTGCTGATAATCTTATACTTACCTATGACTAACAGATTTTACATTTAAATATTTAAAATGGTATAATAGCGAATACAGTTCAGTTTAATTCAACCTAACTAGTAACTTCTTATAGTTTAAATAAGAAACAAGACTTACTCTTAGTAGGATTTAGTGATAAATAAGTTCTACTATATAACCTTGTTGACAAATAATAATTTGTATTTTGGGCATCTTTTAAAAGCCCTCTTAGCTCTTCTATAATAATCATTTAGTTTATAGAAACTGAGTAAGTAGCTTATGCTGTTTCGAGTGATGGAACAATTATCTAAATAAATACCTCTAATAAATAATAAATTTAATAAATAGATTTAAAAAATCTAGTCAATGAAGATACTAATGCTACCATAGTATAATTTTTAGTTGACGAGACTTATAAAAGATATATTTTTTGCTTCTTAGGACAGAAAAAAGCATATGTGTGGAATTACTCATAATAATTGCGAGAATAATATCTATTTTTACCCTCGATCCAAGTTAAGAAGTTAAAAATAGAACAAAATTATATTCTTATTTCTTGTGCTTTCTAAATAAATATATTTTATCTTGACACTTCCATCCGGTTTTTTACTGTTATTAAGAAAAATTTTATTAAAGATAAAATAATAGACTATTATTTTGTTTCAGACAAGGTTATAGCAATTTTTTTCATAGATAAATTTGAACTATTCTTAATTCAAGGAGAAAATTTCAACTTGGTTTCCTAGCAGAACTATTCTTATCCTAAAATTTTAGATTATCATTTCGATTCTTCAAGTAATTCAGTAAAAATAATAGGTATGCATTAAAACGGAATTTTTGAAAATAACTATAATTTAGATACTTTTTCTTAAGATTAAATCTAGGAATGCACTCTTTTAATATCAAATTCATAAATAGCATAAGTTCAGCAAAGTTTAAATTCTGTTTATCCAAAATAAATATAATCTTAGTCAATAAATGGAATCTTTTTAATAGATTAACAAAATTATTAAAGCTATGTCTATTTATAAGTTACAAGTGATGACCTATAAAAAACAATCTAATACATTTCTTAATATTAAAATAGATAATTTGTGGTTTCTTCATATAACATTTAGAATAGTGTTGTACCTCTATCAAATGATATCTTTTCAAACCTAAACCTACCAATCTTTTAGCTTGCTAACTTTAATTTAGATTTCTAAGACAATACAAATTTAAATATTAATATTAATTAGAATTCAAATACCCAACAAATTATTTTTTAGAATATTACAATAAACTTTTAATGCTTTAGCAGTAATAAAATAATCTTTTCAGATGTTCAAAAAATTATATTTTAAAATATTAAAATATCTTAGTAAGACCTTAGAGAATGCTCAGGTAACCTCAACTAAGCAAGCTCTTTATTCTTTTTTAATAATATATCATAAATTTTAATTTACAACCTAGAAATATTGAGTAATAATTTTAATCAGATAAACGAGATACCAATATTTTAATTTGATTCAGTAAATAGCATTTAAATATCTGAATTAACTGTAGTACAAAACACAAATTTAAATAGCTTGATGGGTTTTTTAAACATTTATAATGTAACTCTTTTAAATTTATCAATTAAAAATAATATTAATCAAATAGTATTAGCATAGTAAGACTATGGAATATTCTCCTTTTCTAAGTGCTAAATAATAAATCTAATTTATTGCTCATTTTAAAAAAATAATTAATTACATTTATTCTATACCTAAAATTCATACACTAATGAAAATCAAACAACTGTTTTAGAGAATGATGTTTTAGTTTTCATAGATGTTAAAATAGAGCAAAATATATTTCCTGCAAAATCAATTTTGTTTATTTAAAGCTCTTTTGTTTATTTAAATAAATTAACTTATGTTCAAAATGAAGGTTCATTTTTAATTATGAAATCTTAGAATGTGACTGTTATTAATAGCTATTTTAGTGGTAATAAAGCATAAAATGGAGGAGCTATATATTTTAAGGCTATTCAATAAATAATAAATTTTAAAACCTGCTAATTTGAATAAAATACTGCCTTAAGTAGTGGTGGAGCTTTGTATTTTGAAAACATACCATCATGCAAAGTAATATTTGATTCTGATACAAAAATCAAAAATAATAGAGCTTTAATTGGGGGTGGATTAAGGATTGTTTAGACTGATGAAAGTCAGATTCAGTTACCTTTTGGCTTTCCTTTCATACATAATGTGTATTAAAATTTAGCAGATATATATGGAAATGATAGCACATCATATCTATAAAATATTATAATTTCAGACAATAATAAAAAAAATACCTATTTTTTCACATTTTATTTAAATTAAATGTATATACTACCCTTTGAGCTGCAAAAAAGTTTTTCTAGATTAGCTGAAATTAAAGAATTTCGAAGTGGTGGATTTATATACTTTAAAATATATATAGTTGATAGCTAGAATAGGTTTCTGAGTTTCTCAAAAGAGATGTTGGTAAATAATGAGTATCCTATCGAAATAGAATCTGAGCTAAAAAGAATTTAAGTTTCAATTTATGGTCTTTAATCCAATTAAAGCTTAATTAATGGACAACAAATCATAAATTATTACTAGTATAATTCTTAAAGTTTAGCTTTTGAGTTTAGTGATTTGCAAATAATTGGATCTGGTAATGAATTATTATTTTCTGTTAATTCGACAATATATACAAATTCTGCTGTTAAATAACCAATACTATTATCAATTGGTTTTAGAAATTGCATAACAGGTGAGGTTATTTAATATATAAATGATTAAATTTATTAATGTAATTAATGCTTGGAAGGCACTTATCAGATAAATGACCCTCTTTAACTTTATAAGTAGTCTATAAAAGGAAGAAGCGATATAAATAGATGTATAAATTGTCCTGAATCAGCTATTAAGTGTGAAGGAAATAAGATATCTTTAAAAAATGGATTCTGGAGAAAAAGTAATTTTACAGATGAAATTATAGAGTGTGATCCTATTTTAAACTCGTGTTAAGCACAAAATCCTCTTAGTATTAATTATTGCTCAACTGGCTACTTGGGTCCTATTTGTGGGCAATGCGATATTTTAGGTGAAATTTGGAAAGGTTCACGTTACTCAGAATCTATTTCCTAAGGAGTTTGTTAAATATGCGGTCCTAAACTCAATTAATGGGTTTATTTGGTTTTAAAAATAATATTGTTTGAAGCATACTTCTTGAACGTTTTAAATATTTTTGTTCAAAAATTTAAGTATACTTAAACATGTTATTATTTGAGAAAATTAAAAATAATTCCAATTAGCAGTAACAGTATATCAGACTATTCTGGATTTTACATAAAAATAATTCTAAACTATTATCAAATATCTTCTATTCTAATTTAACAACCAAAAATTATTTCAATTAATTTTAATTTCTTGAACGAGATATTTGGATCTGGTGATAGATAAATTTAATTGGGAATTGATTGTCTTATTAGTGAAGGTATTATTCAAAAGCTAAATAAAATACTATTTTATACCTTAATTTAATTTTTGGTACCTATAATAGCACTATTTTTTATTCCTTTGACCCTTAAGTTTTATGAATATATTGGAAAAGTGAGATTAAGAAAATACCATTTTTATTTGCTGTTTCATATAATTTTTATTTACTTTTAAATGAGTTAGATATCCTATTTTTCAAAATCACTTACTTGTAGAGAAATAGGAAGCCAGCTTTATAATCCTATTGATTTAACAATATAATGTTACGAAGCTAGTGTTGTTAAATATCTCTATCCTTTCTCTTTATCAGTGTTAAGTTTTTGGACTCTTTTCCCATTAGTGCTTCTAAAGTAAATTAAAAAAAATAGGAAAAAATTAGATTAATGTATAATAAAATATAAATATGGTTATTACTATGGTGAATTAAAAGATAAGTATTACTATTGGGAATTCGTTAGAATTTATTTAAAGATTGCTATCATTTATTTGTATACTTTATTATCTAGAAATAACCAATATATAGCCATCCTAGCAATAACAATACTAATATGCTTCTATTTAAAAATTATATCCTAGAATAATCCTTTTATTTCATTTAGCATATAAAAGTGTGAGATAGCATCATATATACTTATTATATTGAAGATTTTTCTATTAGCAATATAAAATTAAAATCCTTAAACCTAAAGATTGATAGAAATATCTCAAATATTTATCGATTATTTTTTCTTTTTTTGTTTCTTGCTAATAGTAATTGGAATAATGTTAAGCAGCTCAAAGTCTAAATTAATGATTTATGTAAAAGAGCAATTATTAAAAATTATTTCTTTAAAATCATTAAATAAACTTGTTAACTTTAAGCATGTATCATTTAAAGCATACATGAAATGGAAATTAGTCTACAAGATGTTTAGATAAAGCTTAAAATACCAATAAAAATTAAAGAAAAAGCAGACTATTTAAAATATAAAAAACCTGTAGAATCTTTAGAATATCAAAAACAAGTAGATACTTTAAGCCAAAAATAATCATTTGATTCTCTAGAGTAATTAGACTACTTAAAATACTTATTCTAAAGTTAATTCTTTAAGCGTAATTTATTTATATTTTTTTTAATTATAATTAATATTTTTTTTTAAAAAGCCACATTAAAAATGTATAGACATTGGTTCTACTGAATAATTTATTTGAATAATTTTATGTTTTTTAACAAATAAATTTGACTACTCATATTATATATATATATTATATGTTATTAAATATTTGTACAAAGCTTTACTTTAAAATAATATAATTTTAAATCAAAAAATCAATAAGAGTAACTTTCAACTGTTAATTGAACTAATTTTATTTATTTTTTTTATTTTTCTATAAAATAATTTTTATATCACTATGGTCTAAGTTAAAATATATCAGAAAATTAGATCAAGGCTGGAACTTCTAAAATATATAAATTAATTTACTTTAATATTATAAAAGATTTTCAATTTTTAAAAAAATACAACTTTAATGTTAGAAAAATTAAAATTTAAAGTATTTATCAAAATAAATACATAATATTTTTTACCATTTTAATCTTTAAAAATAATTGGCAATTAAAATCCAAAATTTATTTTTTTAAAGTAAATTTATTTTATCATTTTAAAAAATAATTATCTTTTTAATTTTGATTAATAGAATATATTTTAAAATAAAATAAAGTGATTTTATAAAAATATATTTAGTATAAATAGTTATTTATTGCAATTAGTTTTGTTGTCGGCCATACTAAGGTGAAAACACCGGATCCCATTCGAACTCCGAAGTTAAGCGCCTTAAGGCTGGGTTAGTACTAAGGTGGGGGACCGCTTGGGAAGTCCCAGTGTCGACAACCTTTTTATTTTAATTAAAATAATTTTTAATAATTTAAGAAATATTATTTTTTCTAATATTAATTTGTTTGAGTAAATTGTAGATTATTTAGTAAAAAAGCAAATTGAATGTTATTGTTATAAATAGTTATTTATTGATAATAATTTTGTTGTCGGCCATACTAAGGTGAAAACACCGGATCCCATTCGAACTCCGAAGTTAAGCGCCTTAAGGCTGGGTTAGTACTAAGGTGGGGGACCGCTTGGGAAGTCCCAGTGTCGACAACCTTTTTATTTTAATTAACATAATTTTTTACCATTTAAGAATATTATTTTTACCAAATAAATTTATTTAAGTAAATTGTAGATTATTAAGTGATAAAACAAATTAAAAGTTATTGTTATAAATAGTTATTTATAGATATTAATTTTGTTGTCGGCCATACTAAGGTGAAAACACCGGATCCCATTCGAACTCCGAAGTTAAGCGCCTTAAGGCTGGGTTAGTACTAAGGTGGGGGACCGCTTGGGAAGTCCCAGTGTCGACAACCTTTTTATTTTAATTAAAATAATTTTTAATAATTTAAGAAATATTATTTTTTCTAATATTAATTTGTTTGAGTAAATTGTAGATTATTTAGTGAAAAAGCAAATTGAATGTTATTGTTATAAATAGTTATTTATTGATAATAATTTTGTTGTCGGCCATACTAAGGTGAAAACACCGGATCCCATTCGAACTCCGAAGTTAAGCGCCTTAAGGCTGGGTTAGTACTAAGGTGGGGGACCGCTTGGGAAGTCCCAGTGTCGACAACCTTTTTATTTTAATTAACTTAATTTTAACCATTTAAGAAGTATCATTTTTACTAATTAATTTTAATTTATTTAAGTAAATTGTAGATTATTAATTGATAAAATTAGTTATTGTTATAAATAGTTTTTTATTCCTATTAATTTTGTTGTCGGCCATACTAAGGTGAAAACACCGGATCCCATTCGAACTCCGAAGTTAAGCGCCTTAAGGCTGGGTTAGTACTAAGGTGGGGGACCGCTTGGGAAGTCCCAGTGTCGACAACCTTTTTTATTTGAAAGAATAAATTTATTTTATTATGTTTTTTATTTACTTTTTATAATAAATTTATTTTATTTAACTTTTGTATTAAAAATATTTTTTTATTTTTATATATTCAAGCCTGTTTCTTTGTAAAAACATTACATTACAAAATAAATAGGAATTTGTCTTGTTATTTATTATTAAATTCAGTCTATAAAAAAATTGGTTTTTAAATTTATTCAATTTTGAATAAAATAAAACAAATATTTAAATTCAGCTTAATTATTCTAATCGATGAGCATAAATAAATAAATAAAAAAGTAAGACAACTTATTTAATTTATCATTTTTTAAAAAAGGTATGAATACTAATAAACAATAATTAATAATATAAAACTGTAATTAAAAATATCATTTATAATAAATTAATATTTAAGGATAAGTTATATTCTATAATTTAAACTGATTTATTTATATATTAACTAAATTTTATTGAAGAATATTTTATACCTCTTTTAAAATTAATAATTATTTCTACTAAAATAAAATATAAGCCAAATTATTAAATTCAAAATAGATTAATATGTTAATATTTATTTTAACTTTTAGAAAGTTAAAAAGTAAAAAATAATTGATTTGATTTAGATAAATTATATAATAAAATCAAAAAAATAAGCTCTAAAAAAATAGATTAAAATGTAGATAGATAGACTGATGGATAAACAAATTATATCAATTAAATAATCAAATTGATTTTACTTACTTTAATTATTATGCTTTAATGCTAATAATATTTTATCTTGATTGTTTTTAGTTAAGAATAATATATATAAAGATTCAAATATATATTATTTACGCTGCAAGTATATTTCTAATGTATAAAAATTATTTAAAAAAAGTTATTTCTTACTTCTTAATTACTTTTTATTATTTAATTTTAGATAGATATACCCTTATCCTCATATTTTTTATGAAATTGTTTGGCTATATATACTAAAAAGCTAAAAATTTGTTTGATGCAAATAAACTTCGACAAAATGTGTAACAAAAATTTAATTTTAATTGATAGTAGCACTAAAATTTATCTAACTTAAAAAATGGATTAAAGATCAATAAATTAAGTATCTAAGAGTAAAATTGCATCGTAGTTATTCATAAATTTGTTAATTATTTATTATTAGATTCTTCTTTAAAAAAATTATTTGGTGATTGATATTCACATTTAATATACTGAAATAAAATATTACCTAACAGTGAAAAATAATGAATTAAATTAGATAGAAAAATATTTATTATTTAATGGTATTGGTAGAAGGATGCAAATAACTGAGGAAAATAGACAATTTTTTCTTTGAAGCTTGAAATTAGAAAAATTAATAATGCATCGTATTTTAATTGTAAATTAAGAACATTAATTAATTAAAAAATTATTAATGATGTTTAAGACACAAGAAAAGAAGAAAAAGCTTTATTAAAAACACATGCAGCCTATAAATATAAAAACTGAACAGTCAAATATATTTTTTGTTTTCGGAGATAAGATTCAATTACACAAATCAAAACTTATTTATTTTCTTTTTTATTCTTGAAAAAGTAGTCTTTACCTTTACCATTTAGATATTTAGAGTTGCTAAAAGAAATAGGAAAACTACATTATCTAACCTTTAAAGCATTAACATTTGTTCTTAAATTTAGTAAAATAATTTTAAAATAAAGATTTAAGGTATAGTAAAAAAGAGGATCATTTATTTCCTTATTACAGACAGTAAACGGCAACTCATAATATTAAAACAAGATTAGTGATTTACATTTGTATTTTGTATTCAAAAAAATTTCAAAAGCTAGAAGTTATTTTGTAGAGAAAAATAGGTTAAAGTAACTAAAGTAAATAAGATACATATATTTAATTTGGTGAAAATTCTAAAAGCTGCTCTTAAGTCGAAAAAATAAATTTATTTTACATTAGTTATTAACGAAGTATAAAATATTAAATAAATTCTAAAGAAATATACACAAAAAATATTTAATATTTAAAATTTTTTATATTTTTATGAATAGGATATAATCCTCACTCAATCATATAATTAAAAACATCCAACTCCCATCCCAAAAAATCCAACAAATGATACGTTTTATTTATATACTTTAAATGCTTGTTTTTTTAAACGCATATCCTGTATGTAATTATTTTAAAAAAAACCATTAAAAATAACAGTATTTATTTAATTAACTAAAAATACAAATTTTAATAAGTAACATACCAATTTTTTTCACATTAATTTAAGTGGATTTTAAACAATTTTTTAATTTGCCATTCACTTTATTTTCTATATTTTATCAAACAAAATAGAACAACATCAAAATCAAATCAGACTGGGGATTTTGATCAAAAAGAAGATGAAATAAATAATAATTTAGATGTAAAGAGATATCATTTAAAAGTGCATCAATAATAAAAATAATAATTATAATTTAAAACAAATTAATATAATTAATATATATATAAATCATAATTAAAAGTAAGATAGATATTTAAAAATAATCAAGTTTTCCCTATAAACCTAAAAAGATCATTTTCAATTTTAGTTTCATGATAATTAGATCAGTAACTGTATAGATTTGCATGTTGATTTTATCAATTTAATTGCATGCTTAAGGGTATGAAACATCAGTGGATGGATGTTCTATATAAAATAATACAAATAATGGTAAAAATCAATGCACTGAATGCTATGAAGGTTATGAATTAAATACCAAAGAAAACCTATGTGTTTATAATAAATGCGACAATAATTTATATTATGATAAGAATTTAAATAGTGGCACTTAAAGCTAAAATAATAATTGTGTTGCTATTTGTAGCCCTCTCAGCTGGATAAATAAGTAGACTAACCTGTGCAAAAGCTAATTAAAATGCTCATCTTCAATAGATTCCTATAAAAATAAAAACATATAAACTACAATCACAGATTTTTTTGTTTATCAAAATGATTATTATGTGGCTCAATCAAGTTTTCTATCTGTCTATGATAAAAATGAACTTTATTTTATCAAAAATTTGCAATTTTAAAAAGATGACATTAACTTATTTAATGTAAATGGTATCGTATTTGTGATAAGCATTGATCATACTATATCTATTTGGGACATTATAAAAGAGTCGCGAATCATATCATAATTCGATAAATCATCTATTATTTCCTTTTACCCTAATACTAAAATTATTTCTATGCAGAACTAATATCTTCTAGTTTACAATATTTTATCTGAAAATATCTCATTTTAGGTATTCTATGACTAAATTAGGTCAATTTTTTTGTTATCAAAGAATTATTGTAATATAAATATAGATGCAAAATCAATTATGCTAATTGATTAGTTTTTATTTGTTCAAACTCAAACTGCTGTTTCGATTTATTAGATTATTGTTTCAGTTAATAATAATAATTTGAATTTGAGCAACGAAATAAGTTATCAGTTTTAAATTTAATAAAATAATAACTATTTTAATATTCTCTAATAATCTTTGCAAGGAATTTACATAGCATGTTTAGACCAATCAATATTATTAATAAATCTAAATAATAAATAAGTTCAGCCAATTTAAATTGGAGTGATGGATAATCAAACAATTAAAAAAACTAGAATATATTATCTTTCAGATATTGATTAAACTGAGCTTTTGATTATCAGTACAAATAGTTAGGTGATTTTTAATAATATAAAAACTAATTCATCAAATTTCATTATATAAAATAATCCTTAAATTAAAGATTTTGAGATATGTAACTTATTGGATAATGTAAATTAATTAATTGTACTTTACGAAAATCAAGATTTACAAATTTTTTAGTTTGACAAAAATTTGTAAAAATTTATTTAAACTAACTAAAAAATTTAATTGAATTACTATCCCTAAAATTTCTATAGCATCAAATAACAATCAAAAAGTGACAAAGAATTTATTAATGAGATAATAAGTACAAATCTTGATTCTATTTAGATTATTAAAAAAGGTTCTCTCTAATTACAGTAATAGCAAATGATATAAATTTAAACAATTACATAATTTAATTCAAGTTTTCCTTCACCATCTCCAATTTTATCCTATAATGATCCATATTCATATACAAAATATAAAATAATTGATCTATTTTATTATCCATCAATATTAGTTCAAATTAATAATTTCAATTCAATTAATTTTTATGATTGTTCAGATGGAATAAATTGTAAATTTATAAAATCATTTTATCTTTATCCAATAGAATAATTAACCAAATTTTTCAATAATAAAATAATCGCTTACAGTTATAAGGGTTTATGGATTTTAGACATTTTTAAATAACAAATTTTATAGTATATTGGGTCTTCTTCTGTTTAATATACAACTAATAGTGATAAGCTCATAATTGTTGTCAATGGATGTTTCAGAGTCTATTCATAAGATTTGGTAGTATTATATGAGAATTGTAATTCTGATTTTTCAAATTTAAATTCTTAAAATGCTATATATTTAAACAATGATCTAAGGGTTTTGATGACATACAACTTCAATAAATAGTTAAATATTACTGTTTATTAAATAGATTTAACAAACCAATCTATTTAAAAGATAAATTCATTAAGCGATTCTAATTGTTATTCATTTAAAATAATTTAAAAATTTTCTTCTTTGTAAGATGAATTGGTTAATAACTACTTTATAGATTAAATTATTATTGTGGAAAACTTCAACAATTTAAAGATTTATGATTTAAAATTATCACTAATTTACTAGTCAAATTAGCTTTTAATATAATATATACTATATACTAATAGAGTTTCAAATGATGATAAAACTTATGTTCTAATAGGATAAAATGAGTTTCTATTGCTTAATATCTAAAATAATAATTAAATTTTCACCAAACTGGATTTTCAATATAGGTAGGAATCTCAAATATATGAAGCAGAATAAAAAATAAATGGATAGAATACTTTTTACTCTATAAAATTCTTTAGTGATAATAAAATTTATGAATACAATATTAATATGTAGAGAAATTTAACAAACATTACTCGTATAGACTAGATGAAAAATGTTTCTAAATATCCTTTTTTTAAAAAAAACATAAGAAAGTCTTTAAATTTTACATTTAATTACTTTTCTGGAGACTCTACTGGTTTATTGCTTGCTTCTTTATCTCCAAAATCTAAATTTACTCAATTAATTTAAATTGGATAAAATTATATTTCATAAATTATTCAAATTTAATAGCTAGGTATAATTTTAAAAATGGAGTCTAGTAAAGATTTATCATATTTTGATATGTACACTAATAAAGTAGTATAATTACCAAATACAAAAGGCAATTAGAATATTTTTATAAAATAAAACACAGTTATTGTATCTAAGAAAAGAGTTTATATTAATAATGAATTATATGATAATCTAATCCTTATAGATTTATCATAAAATAATGCAGTCCTTACTTTTTAAAATAAAATTTTTTTAAACGGATTTATTTATGATGAAAATGATCAATTAATATATGCTTATGGGGATAGCATTTTAATACTTAATCTACATCTCTAACTAGTTTATACGATCTAAGATTAAAAATACTAATAAACATCATACTAATAATGTCAAACATCTCAAGATTATTTAATATGTTTATAATAATACTAACGTTAAGCTAATATCAATGAGTATGAAATATTTATATTCCATAAAACCTTAAAAAATTTTTAAAAAGTTTACCTTGGTTAAGTGTAGAAAATGATTTATATGGATGTTGATACATAATATTAAAATATATTTATACGACAAGTTAATTTGTAAATCTACAGCTTTTAAGGTTAATATAAACAGGCAGTATAAAAATAAATTGAAAAATGCTTATTTTAACCATCTATGATGATTTGTGAATCTTAAAAAAGTAAAAAATAAATATATCTCATTTTATCTTTAACTAACTAATTTTAATTATTTTTTTATAAATTATTTTTCGATTAATAAATAAATTAAAAAATTTGACTTATTTTTGATTAAATTTTAATTTTTAACTTATTTACATTGTATACTAATTTAATTATTAAATTTTATAGAACTACTTTTAATTGACAGGCTTAGTCTTGTTTTAACAGAGTTGGGTGTTCCTGAAGATGATTCCTCATGCTTAAAATATATTTATATTGACTTTTTAAATTATTTACTATTTTAAACAACACTTTCAACTAACAAGATCTCTGTAATGGATGTCTCTACAAAATAAATAATAAACAGTTTTTCTTCTACAACTTAATAAGGTTAATTGATTGATATTACAGACTTTTAATTTGATTATAGCTTAAGCAGCTGCTTAATGTATATGGATCGTTTAGGAAATTTTTATTTATCTTCATTAGATAAAAATTATCCTTTTCAAAATTATATCACAATAAACGAGTTCAATGATCCAAAATTTAGACTTATGTATTTTTATTTTAACAATATTACTAATGACATTTTTACTTATTATAACTCTCTTTACACATTTGATATCAGTATATTAGGATAGCCTTATGACCCTCAGCTAAATGAACCATATAATTTATTTTCCAAAATATTAATAAATAGCTTACAGACTGACTATCTAATTTTCAACAAATATAATAACACAATTTTTAGGTACGCTAAAAGTTATTTTAAATTTGAGTTAGATATAAGTGGTTCTAGAATAGTAGACATGCAATATAATTAAGCATTCGATACTTTAATTATTGCTTTATAAGACTCAGTTTTATTTTACTATTAGTATTAGTTTAGCAAAAGCAATAATATGCTTCCAGATATTTAAAAGCTTGATAATATTCAATTCTAGCAATTTATTGCTAATAATCTTATACTTACCTATGACTAACAGATTTTACATTTAAATATTTAAATTGGTATAATAGTGAATACAATTCAGTTTAATTCAACATAGCTAGTAACTTCTTATTGCTTAAATAAGAACCAAGACTTTATCTTAGTAGGATTTAGTGATAAATAAATTCTTTTATACAGTCTTGTTGACAAATAATAATTTGTATTTGGAGTATCTTTTAAAAGCCCTCTTAACTCTTCTATAATAATCATTTAGTTTATAGAAACTGAGTAAGTAGCTTATGCTGTTTCGAGTGATGGAATAATGACCTAAATAAATATCTCTAATAAGCAATAAATTTAATAGATAGATTTAAAAAATCTAGTCAATGAAGATCATAATACTACCATAGTAAAATTTTTAGTTGACTAAGCATATAAAAGATATATTTTTTGCTTCTTAGGCCAGAAAAAAGCATATGTATGGAATTACTAATAATAATTGCAAGAATAATATCTATTTTTACCCTCAATCCAAATTAAAAAGTTAAAGATAGAGCAAAATTATATACTTATTTCTTGTGCTTTTTAAATAAATATATTTCATCTTGACGCTTCCATCCAGTTTTTTACTGTTATTAAGAAAAATTTTATTAAAGATAAAATAATAGACTTTTTTTTTGTTTCAGACAAGGTAATAGCAATTTTTTTCATTGATAAATTTGAACTATTCTTAATTCAAGGAGAAAATGTCAACCTAGTTTCCTAGCAGAATTATTCTTATCCTAAAATTGTAGATTATCATTTCGATTCTTTAAGCAATTAAGTTAAAATAATAGGAATGCATTAAAACGGAATTTTTGAAAATAATTACAATTTAGATACTTTTTCTTATGATTAAATATCAGAATGCACTCTTTTAATATCGAATTCTGATATAGCATAAGTCTAGCAAAATTTAAATTCAGTTTATCCAAAACAAATTTAAACTCAGTCAATAAATGGAATCTCATTAATCGACTTACAAAATTATTAAAGTTATGTCTATTTATAAGTTACAAGTATTGACCTATAAAAAGCAATCTAATACACTTCTTAATATTAAAATAGATAATTTGTGGTTTCTTCATATAATATTTAGAATAGTGTTGTACTTCTCTCAAATGATACTTTTTAAAGCCTAAGTCTACCGATCTTTTAGCTTGCTAACTTTAATTTAGATTTTTAAAACAATACAAATTTAAATATCAATATTAATCAGAATTCAAATACCTAACAAATTATTTTTTAGAATATTACAATAAGTTTTTAATGTTTTAGTAATAATAAAATAATATTTTCAAACGTTCAAAATATTATTTTTTAAAATATTAAAATATCTTAGTAAGACCTTAGAGAATGTTCAGGTAACCTCAACTAAGCAAACTCTTTATTCTTTTTTAATAATATATCATAAATTTTAATTTACAACCTAGAAATATTGAGTAATAATTTTAATCAGATATATGAGATACCAATTTTTTAATTTGATTCAGTAAATACAATTTAAATATCTGGATTAACTGTAGTACAAAACACAAATTTAAATAGCTTGATGTGTTTTTTAAATATTTATAATTTAACCCTTTTAAATTTATCAATTAAAAATAATAGTAATTATATAGTATAGTAAGACTATGGAATTATCTCCCTTTCTAAGTGCTAAATAATAAATCTAACAAATTGTTAATTTTAAACAAATAATTAATTAAATCTATTTTATACCTAAAATTCATACTCTAATGAAAATCAAACAACCGTTTTAGAATAAGATGTTTTAGTTTTCTAAGATGTTAAAATAGAGTAAAACATATTTCCAACAAAAACTATTTTGTCTATTTAAAATTCGCATGTTAATTTTAATAAATTAACTTACGTTAATAATGAAGGATCATTTTTAATTATGAAATCTTAGAATGTTACTGTTAATAATAGCTATTTTAAAGGCAATAAAGCACAAAATGGAGGAGCTATATATTTTAAAGATATTCAATAAACAATTAATTTTAAAACATGCTAATTTGAATAGAATACTGCCTTAAGTAGTGGCGGAGCTTTGTACTTTGAAAACATACCATCATGCAAAGTAATCTTTGACTTGGATACAAATATCATAAATAATAGAGCTTTAATTGGAGGTGGATTAAGGATTGTTTAGACTGACGAAAATCAGATTCAGTTACCTTATGGCTTTCCTTTTATACATAATGTGTATTAAAATTTAGCTGATATATATGGAAATGATAGCACATCATATCTATAAAATATTATACTTTCAAATAATAATTAATAAAATAGCTATTTTTTCACATTTTATGAAAACTAAACTAATATTCTACCCAAGGAGCTTGAGTAAAGCTTTTCAAGATTAGCTGAAATAAAAGAATTTCGAAGTGGTGGGTTCATATATTTTAAGGTGTATATAATTGATAACTAGAATAGATATCTGAGTTTCTCAAAAGAGATGCTGGTAAATAGTGAATACCCTATAGAAATAGAATCTGAGCTAAAAAGCATTTAAGTTTCAATTTATGGACTTTAATCCAATTAAAGCTTAATAAATGGGCAACAAATAATAAATTATTACTAGTATAATTCATAAAGTTTAGCTTTTGAGTTTAGTGATTTGTAAATAATTGGATCTAGTAATGAGTTATTCTTTTCTGTTAATTCAACAATTTATACCAGTTCTATTGTTAAATAACCAATTCTCTTATCAATTAGTTTCAGAAATTGTATTGCAGGTGAGGTTATTTAACATATAAATGATTAAATTTATTAATGCAATTAATGCTAGGAAGGTACTTATCAAATAAATGACCCACTCTAACTTTATAATGATTCTATAAAAGGAAGAAGTGATGTAAATCGATGTATAAATTGTCCTTAATCTGCTATCAAGTGTGAAGGAAATAAAATATCTTTAAAAAATGGATTCTGGAGAAAAAGCAAC
Organism: Tetrahymena thermophila SB210; assembly: GCF_000189635.1. Classification (NCBI taxonomy): domain Eukaryota; phylum Ciliophora; class Oligohymenophorea; order Hymenostomatida; family Tetrahymenidae; genus Tetrahymena; species Tetrahymena thermophila. Next base: position 206,992 of record NW_002476440.1, on the reverse strand, counting down.
TATACAGATGAAATTATAGAGTGTGATCCTATTGTAAACTCGTGTTAAGCACAAAATCCTCTTAATATAAATTATTGCTCAACTGGCTACTTGGGCCCTATTTGTGGGCAATGCGATATTTTAGGTGAAATTTGGAAAGGTTCACGCTACTCAGAATCTATTTCCAAAGGAGTTTGCTAAATATGTGGCCCTAAGCTCAATTAATGGATTTACTTGGTTTTAAAAATAATATTTTTTGAAGCATACTTCTTGAATGTTTTAGATATTTTTATTAAAAAATTTAATTATACTTAAACTTGTTATTATTTGAGAAAATTGAAAGTAATTCCAATCAGTAGTAACAGCATATAAGACTATTCTGGATTTTACATAAAAATAATTCTAAACTACTATCAAATATCGTCTATTCTAATTTAACAACCAAAAGTTATTTCAATTAATTTTAATTTCTTGAGTGAGATATTTGGATCTGGTGATAGATAACTTTAATTGGGAATTGATTGTCTTATTAGCGAAGGTACTATTCAAAAGCTAAATAAAATATTATTTTATACCTAAATTTAATTTTTGGTTCCTATAATAGCACTCATTTTAATTCCTTTGACTCTTAAGTTTTATGAATAAACTGGAAAAGTGAGATTAAGAAAATACCATTTTTATTTGCTGTTTCATATAATTTTTATTTACTTTTAAATGAGTTAGATATCCTATTTTTCAAAATCACTTACTTGTAAAGAAATAGGAAGTCAGTTTTATAATCCTATAGATTTAACAATAAAATGTTATGAAGCTAGTGTAGTTAAATATCTTTATCCTTTCTCTTTATCAGTGTTAAGTTTTTGGACTCTTTTCCCATTAGTGCTTCTAAAGTAAATTAAAAAAAACAGGAAAAATTTAGATTAGTGTTTAATAAAATATAAATATGGCTATTACTATGGAGAATTAAAAGATAAGTATTACTATTGGGAGTTCATTAGAATTTATCTAAAGATTGCTATCATTTATTTGCACACTTTATTATCTAGAAATAACTAATATATAGCCATCCTAGCAATTTCAATACTAATATGTTACTATATTAAAATGGTATCCTAAAATAATCCTTTTGTTTCATTTAGCATATAAAAGTGTGAGACAGCATCATATACTCTTATAATATTGAAGATTTTTCTATTAGCAATATAAAATTAAAATCCATAAACCTAAAAATTAATAGAAATATCTCAAATATTTATCGATTATTTTTTCTTTTTTTGTTTCTTGTTAATAATAATGGGAATAATATTAAGCAGCTCGAAGTCTAAATTAATAATTCTTATAAAAGAATAATTATTAAAAATGATATCTATAAATTTATTAAATAAACTAGTTAACTTTAAGCAAGTATCATTTAAAGCATACATTAAATGGAAATTAGTCTACAAAATGTATAGAAAAAGCTTAAAATACCATTAAAAATTAAGGAAAAAGCAGACTCTTTAAAATACAAAAATGTAGAATATTAAAAATAAGTAGATCCTATAAGATAATAAGAATCATTTTATTATCTAGAGTATTAATAAGGATTTGATTGCTTAAAATCCTTATTCTAAGGTTAACTTAATAAGCGT
>NW_002476440.1:193394-205282 GCF_000189635.1 Tetrahymena thermophila SB210 | reverse complement strand
AATTTTTTTTCATTTTAATTTTCTAAAAAATAATTAAATAAATAAATCTACCTTTATTATAATTAAAATTAATTAATTTTCTGATTTAGATTAAATTAAAACAAAAAAAAAAAATTTTTTTGTTTGTTTATGTTTTAAAACATCTTCTTCCATTAACAATTTCGTTTTATTTAAAATTAATTTTGTAAGGGTATATCAAAAACAGTAATTTAAATAAATATATAAATCTTTAAAATATTTATAAAAAATTAAAAATTAACACTTTACCTTTAGTAAAAACAGTTTATATATTTTGGATTGTGATATTTTTAATTATAAAAACTAATTAAAAACAATAGCTGTTTTTTCTTTTTCTTTTTATTTTGCTTGTTTTTTTTTATTCTTTCTTTTTTAATTTAACTCACCATTTTATTTTAAAATTTTGCCTCTATTATTAATTAATCTTATTATTTCATTTTTTCCTTCTAATAAACTATTTAATTATATTTTTTTCTTATATATTTAAAAAGTGGAAATTAAATTGGTGTAATGGGTGCATTAAACTTAGGTTCTGGCTTAGCAAAGTGCATTAATCTCTCCAATTTGGCACTTGAGCTTTGGTAAAAACAGTTTCTTTGTTTTGGATTGTGATCTTTTTAATTATAAAAACTAATTAAAAACAATAAAACCCTTTTTCTTTTTCTTTTTTTATGGTGCTTGCTTTCTTTTTTGTTCTTTCTTTGTTAATTTAACTCATCATTTTATTTTCAATGTTTGCTTTTATTATTAATTAATAATTTACTATTTAATAATATTTTTTTCTTTTATATTTAAAAAGTTTCAATAAAATTGGTGCAATGGGTGCATCAGGCTTAGGTTCTGTTTTAGCAAATTGCATTAATCTCTCACATTTGTCACTTGATCTTCGGTAAATACAGTTTATTTGTTTTGGATTGTTATATTTTTAATTATAAAGCTCTTTTTTCTTTTTATTTTTATTGTGCTTGCTTTTTTTTGTTCTTTCTTTGTTAACTCATCATTTTATTTTCAACTTTTGCTTTTATTATTAATTAATCTTATTTATTGTTTCATATTTTTTCTTTATTTTTTCCTTCTAATTAACTCTTTAATTATATATTTTATCTTCAATATTTAAAAAGTTGCAGTTAAATTGGTGATAAAGGAGCATCATGCATAGGTTTTGGCTTAGCAAATTGCATTAATCTCTCAAATTTGACACTTGAGCTTATGTAAAAACAGCTAGTTTATTTTGGATTGTGATATTTTTAATTTTAAAAACTAATTAAAAGCAATAAAGCTCTTTTTTCTTTTTCTTTTTATTGTGCTTGCTTTTTTTTTGTTCTTTCTTTGTAAATTTAACTCATCATTTTATTTTAAAATTTTGCTTCTATGATTAATTAATCTTATTATTTCATATTTTTTCTTAATTTTTTCCTTCTAACTAACTCTTTTATTATACATTTTTTTTCGATATTTAAAAAGTGAAAATTAAATTAGTGATAGAATAGAATAGAATAGAATAGAAATACTCGCACATAAATATGCACTCAGAATAACTCTTAAATATAATATTATAATAGATTTAAAAATATTCATTTATTTAATTTTTTGTTGTATTTATTATGTTTTTAGGTACCTATATTTTTATAATTTTTCATACTATAGTAATTTTTCTATATGTTGTTTAATTATTATTAATTAATCTTATTATTTCATATTATTTCTTCATTTTTTCCTTTTAATTTACTATTTAATTATATATTTTTTCTTCAATATTTAAAAAGAAACAATTAAATTTCTGGAATGGGTATATTATACTTAGATTCTGGTTTAGCAAATTGCATTAATCTCTCAAATTTGACACTTGATCTTCGGTAAAAACAGTTTATTTGTTTTGGATTATAATATTTTTACCTTCTAATTAACTCTTTAATTATATATTTTTTCCTCAATATTTAAAAAGTCGTAATTAAACTAGTCATCTAGGAGCATCATGCTTAGGTCGTGGTTTAGCAAATTACAATAATCTCTCAAATTTGACACTTAAACTTAAGTAAAAGCAGTTTATTTGTTTTGGATTATGATATTTTTAATTATAAAAACTAATTTAAAACAATAAAGCTCTTTGGAATTTATTTGATTTATTTAAATCTTTTTTATTGGCTAATGTTATTTTATTTATTAATTTAAGAAATAATTTTTAATTTAAAAGTTTATTCTATTTGATATTTATTTATTTAAAATTTACACAAATTTATTGTAAAAGTAATAGTTATTATTCGCAAAAATTCAAATTAATAAGCAAGTATCTTAAATTAAAAAGATTAGTTGTCTTTAAAAAATTAATTTGATCATAAAAAAGTGGCTAAAAATGATAAATGAATATTAAATGTTTGAATAAAATAATATATGTTTTTTTATTATGTTATATTTTGAAAAAGTTTTTTTAACCTAAAATATAGATAGATAGATTTAATTATTATTTTATATTTATAAATATAATTCTTATTTTTGTAAGTTAATAAATAAATAAAAAATTAAATTTACTTAAATAATATACTTTATTCTAGCGATTTCACATTATCGTTACTTTTATATCCAAAATCTCTAGTTTCCATTATATTTTTAAGTACATATTTAAAATAAAAATATTAAAATTTAATAAATAATCAATGTTAAACTAACTTTAAAGTGATTTTTCTTGCTAAAAGCAAATTTAAAAATTCATATAATTTATTTGTTTTTTTATCCACTTTTATATAATTCATTAAATTTCGATAAATTGTTATTCAATATTTTAGAAAAATAAATATATGATATAGTAGATTAAATATTACAACAGATTAGAAGAAGTAATTATTTATTTTTTTATTAAAATACTTTAAATTTATTTTTAATAATATAAAAAGTTTTAAAACTCTTCACTTTTATCTCATAAGGTTCTCCATATTAACCTGACGTATATTTAATTTATAAATATTATTGTTATTATTATTGTTATTAAAATTTTCTAAATATTTAACATTCAGTTATTTAAAATATTATTTTTCTAATAGAAATTATCACCTAAATTCATTCTATTAATTTATTTAAACAAATGTTTTTTCAGTTATTTTAACTGAATTTTCATTTTAAATTCTTTAAATTCATTATCCATTTTTTATTATTTCATATTTTTTATTCATTTTTTACTTCTAAAACTTTTATTTGATAAAAACAGTTTATTAGTTTTGAGTTTTAATATTTTTACATAAAAAAATAAATTTAAAACAATAGAACTCTTTTAATTTGTTAATTAGTTTTTTATTTGATTTGCTTTTCTTTTTCTTATTTATTCTATTTGTTTTTTTTTTATCCTATCTTTGGCTTAACTCATTTTTTTATTTTCAACATTTACTTGTATTCTTTATTAATTCATTTCTTACTATTTCATTTTTTCCTTCTAAATAGCTAATTAATTATATTTTATTTCTTCAATATTCTAAAAGGTTAAATTAAATTGATTATTAAGGTACATCAGTCTTAGGTTCTGCTTTAGCAAATTGCACTAATCTCTCAAATTTGACACTTGATCTTCGGTAAAAGCAGTTTATTTGTTTTGGGTTGTGATATTTTTACTGATAAAAAATAATTTAAAACAGTATAGCTCATTTAATTTTTTTATTAACTTTTTATTTGATATAATTTTCTTATTCTTTTTTATTTTAGGTTCCTAAATCATCTTTCTAAATTTAACTTATTTATTTTTTTAGTTTCAAAATTTATTTTTATTATTTATTTATTAATTTATTCCTATTTATTTCATTTTTTTCTTCAATATTTAAAAAGAAACAGTTAAATTGATGCAATCAGTGCATCAAACTTAGTTTCTGCTTTAGCAAATTGTTCTAATCTCTCGAATTTGACACTTTATCTTTCGTAAAAACAGTTTATTTGTTTTGGATTGTTATATTTTTATCTTATAAAAATGAATTTAAAACAATATAGCTCTTTTAATTTATTTTTTAGCTTTTAATTTGATTACTTTTTCTTTTTTATTCTACTTGTGTTTATTTTTATACTATCTTATTAATTCAACTCATTTTTAGTTTCAGCATTTTTTTTTATTATTTATAAATTTATTTCTTTTTATTTCATATTTTTTCTTCATTTTTCCTTCTTATAACTAATTAATTAAAATTTAATATTCAAAGTAACAATTAAATTGATGCTATCGGTACATCAGGCTTAGGTTCTGCTTTATCAAATTGCAGTAATCTCTCAAATTTGGCACTTTATCTTGGGTAAAAACAGTTTATTTATTTTGAATTATGATATTTTTACTTTTAAAAATGAATTTAAAAGAAAAAAACTCTTTTAATTTGTTAAATAGCTTTTTATTTGATTTACTTTTCTTTTTTATTTTACAAGTTTTTTCTTCTTCTATGTTTATTTATTTAACTCATTTTTTTTAGTTTCAACATTTACTTTTGTTTTTTATTAATTCATTTCTTATTATTTCTTCATTTCTCCCTTCTAAATAACTAATTAATTAATTATTTATTTTTTCTTCAATACTTAAAAAGTTTAAATTAAATTGGCAATTAAGGTACATCAGCCTTAGGTTCTGCTTTAGCAAATTGTACTAATCTCTCAAATTTAACACTTGATCTTAGGTAAAAACAGTTTATTTATTTTGAATTGTTTGTTATATTTTACTTATAAAATTGAATTTAAAACATAAAACTATTTTAATTTTTTTTTGCTTTTTATTTGATTTATTTTTCTTTTTGTTTTTTATTTTATTTGCATTTTTTTTCTTCTATCTTTCTAAATTTAACTTATTTTTTAGTTTTAACATTTGCTTTTATTATTTATCAATTAATTTCATAATATTTCATATTTTTTCTTCATTTTTATTCTTCTAATTAACTAATTAATTGTATATTTTTTCTTTAATATTTAAAAAGGTTAAATTAAATAGGTGCAATGGGTGCATCAGACTTAGGTTCTGGTTTAGGAAATTGCATTAATCTCTCAAATTTGACACTTTATCTTTAGTAAAAACAGTTTATTTGTTTTGGATTATGCCATTTTTACTAAAAAAAAATGAATTTAATACAAAACAACTTTTTTAATTTTTTTGATATTTTTATTAAATTTACTTTTCATTTCTTTTTCATTTTACTTGTTTTTTCTTCTTTTATCTTTCTTAATTTAACTCATTTTTTTATTTTCAACATTTGCTTTTATTATTTATTTATTAATTCATTTCTTATTATTTCATATTTTTTCTTACTAAATAACTAATTTATAATATATTTTTTCTTCAATATTTAAAAAGTAACAATTTAATTAGTGCAATTGGTGCATCAGGCTTAGGTTCTGGTTTAGCAAATTGCACTAATCTCTCAAATTTAGCACTTGATCTTAGGTAAATACAGTTTATTTGTTTAGATTGTGATATTATTACTTATAATAATGAATTTAAAACAATTAAACTCTTTTAATTTTTTTTAAAGCTTTTTATTTGATTTACTTTTCTTTTTCTTTTTATTCTATTTGAGTTTTTTTCTTCAAAATTTGTTAATTTAACTCATTTTTTTTTATTTTAACATTTATTTTTATTATTTATTTACTAATTTATTTCTTATTATTTCATATTTTTTCCTTTTAAATAACTAATTAATTATTTTTTCTTCTTCAAAATTAAAAAGTTACAATTAAATTGGTGATTAAGGTGCATTAGGCTTAAGCTCAGCATTAGCAAATTGCACTAATCTCTCAAAATTGACACTTTATCTTTAGTAAAAATAGTTTATTTATTTTAGATTGTGGTATTAATACTTATTAAAATGAATTTAAAACAATATAACTAACTCTTTTAATTTGTTTATTAGCTTTTTTATATGATTAACTTTTCTTTTTCTTTTTTATTCTTTTTGTTATTTTTTTATTATGTCTTTCTTAATTTAACCCATTTTTTATTTTTAATATTTGCTTTTACTATATGTTTATTAATTCATTTCTTATTATTTCATATTATCTCTACATTTTTTCCTTCTAATAACTAATTAATTTTATTTTTTCTTTATTATTTAAAAAGGTTAAATTAAATTGGTGTAATAGGTGCATCAGACTTAGGTTCTGCTTTAGCAAATTGCATTAATCTCTCAAATTTGGAACTTTATCTTTAGTAAAAACAGTTTATTTGTTTTGGATTTTGGTATTATTACTTATAAAATTAATTTAAAAAAAAAATATATCTTTTAATTTGTTTATTAAACTTTTATTTGATTTGCTTTTTTTTTTTTTCTTTTTATTCTATTTAATTTTTTAGTTTTTTAATTTTATATATAAAATAAAAGAATAAACTAAATCAATGAATCATAATAATTGAAAGTAAATAGCAAGTTTCTCAAATCAAAAAGAATAGTTGCTTTTAAAATATATTATTAATGATGATAGACAAGTAAGTGCTGAAAAAAGATGAATAAATATAAAATATCTGAATAATAGAAAAAAAATAATATGCTTTTTTATATAATATTTGTAAAAAATATTTTATTTTTTGAAAAGATTCATAATCTAAAAATATTTTTAAAAATAAAATGTGTATTTAATTTAACATATTATTTATTTTTCCAATTTTGCAAAATTTGCAGCCTTCAAAAGATACGGTGAATCATGTAGAATTTGAATATATATATAGTACCCAACGGTACTGCCTTTTTCAACATACAAATAGAATACATATGTAGAGTATTTATAAACCGCATTGGTTAAAATAAAAAGTAAAATTTGATTTCTCCTTAAGGTATTAAATCATGGTATCTAATTAATCATGATAAATAAAAAATAGATAGAAATATGATTAATGGATAATATTTAAGATTAAAATATAACTGGCATATAAAAGGTTGGAATTTATATAATTTAATAAGATATAATAAAATACTGATAGTTTCAAATGATTTGATCATTTTTGGAAAAATTGAGAGTTGGATTAAGAAGAATTAATTTATTTAAGTAAATTTAATTTTTAAATTGTTTAATTTTTATAAATTATTTATTAGCCTACAAAAATATGGATGATATTTATAAATATAAAAACAATAATAAAATCTATCTATCTATTTATTTGTATTTTAGGTTAAAAAACATTTTCAAAATATGATATAATAAAAAAACATATAACATTCAATTATACAAGCATTTAATATTTATTCATTATTTTTTAGCTACTTGATTATCATCAGAATTCTTTTTCAAAGACAACTAATCTTTTTGATTTAAGATACTAGCTTATTGCTTTGAATTTTTATAATTAATTCATTTTGCTAAAACTTTTATAATAAGTTTGTGTTAAATAAATAAATATAAAATATAATAAATTATTAAATTTAAAACTATTTATTAAATTTATAAATAAAATAATATTTAGAGGAATAAAAAAGATAAAAAATAAATCAAATAAATTCAAAGACCTTTTTTGTTTTATATTCTTTTTATAGTTAAAAATATCACAATCCAAAACAAACAAACTGTTTTACCTAAGGAAAAGTATCAAATTTGAGAGATTAATGCAATTTGCTAGACCTTAACCTAAGCCTGATGCCCCTATTGCACCAATTTTATTAGAACTTTTTAAATATTGAAGAAAAAATATATATCCTTAAATAGTAAATTAGTAGGAAAATATGAAGAAAAAATATGAAATAATAAAATTAATTAATTGATAATAAAACAAAAGTTAAAAATAAAATGATACGTTAAATTAATAAAATAAAGAAAGAAGTAAAAAAGCTAGCACAACAAAAAGAAAAAGAAAAAAGAGCTTTATTGTTTTAAATTAGTTTTTATAATTAAAAATATCCCAATCTAAAACAAATAAACTGTTTTTACCCAACGTTAAGTGTTAAAGTTGAGAGATTATTGCACTTTGCTAAACCATAACCTAAGCCTGATGCACCTTCATCACCAATTTAATTGTAACTTTTTAAAATTGAAGAAAAATAAAAATTAAATAGTAAATCAGAAGGAAAAAATGAAGAAAAAATATGAAATAATAAAATTAATTAATAATAAAATCAAAAAGTGAAAATAAAATGATGAATAAGTTAAATTAACGAAAAATGAACAAAAAAAAAATAAAGTACAATAAAAAGAAAAATAAAAAAGAGCTTTATTGTTTTAAATTAGTTTTTATAATTAAAAATATCACAATCCAAAAAAAATAAACTGTTTTTACTAAAGGTAAAGTTCCAAATTTGAGAGATTAATGCAATTTCCTAAACCATAACCTAATCCTGATGCACCTTCATCACCAATTTAATTGCGACTTTTTAAATATTAAAGAAAAAATTGATAATTAAATAGCAAATTAGAAGGAAAAAATAAAGAAAAAATATTAAATAATAAGATTAAGCAAGCACAATAAAAAGAAAAAGTAAAAAGAGCTTTATTGTTTTAAATTAATTTTATAATAAAAAATTACAATCCAAAACAAATAAACTGTTTTTACCTAAGGCTAAGTGTCAAATTTTAGAGCTTAATGCACTTTGCTAAGCCAGAACCTAAGCCTGATACACCTTCATCACCAATTTTATTGGAACTTTTTAAATATTGAAGAAATGATATTTCATTAAATAGTTAATTAGAAGGAAAAAATAAAGAAATAATATGAAATAATTAAATTAGTTAACAATAAAAGCAAAAATCAAAAATAAAATGATGAGTAAAATTAACAAAGAATGAAGAAAAAAAGTAAGCACAATAAAATGAAAATGAAAAATGAGCTTTTTTGTTTTTAATAAGTTTTTATTATTAAAAATACCACAACCCAAAACAAATAAACTGTTTTTACGCAGCTTTGAGTGTCAAATTTGAGAGATTAATGCAATTTGCTAAAGCAGAACCTAAGCCTGATGCACCCATTGAACCAATTTAATTTTCACTTTTTAAATATTGAAGAAAAAATATATCATTAAATAGTAAATTAAAAAAAGCAAGCACAATAAAAAGAAAAAAGAAAAAAGAGCTTTTTTGTTTTTAATTAGTTTTGATAAATAAAAATATCATAATACAAAAAAAATAAACTGTTTTTACTCAACGTTAAGTTCCAAATTTGAGAGATTAATGCAATTTGCTAAAGCAGAACCTAAGCTTGATGCACCTTTATCACCAATTTAATTGCGACTTTTTTTAAATATTGAAGAAAAAATATATCATTAAAAAGTAAATTATTAGGAAAAAATAAAGAAAAAATATTAAATAATAATAAAAGAAAAAAGAGCTCATTCTCTAAAAATTCAAAGATGGTAAGCCCTTATAGTTTTTAATTATTTTTTTACAATTCAAAATAAATAAAATGTGTTTACTTAAGGTAAAGATTCAAATTTGAGAGATTAATGCAATTTGCTAAACCAGAACATAATCCTGATGCACCTCCATCACCAATTTTATTGGAACTTTTTAAATATAGAAGAAAAAATATATAATTAAATAGTAATTAGAAGGAAAAGATAAAGAAAAAATATGAAATAAGTAGATTAATTAATAATATAATGATGAGTTAAATTAATAAAGAATGAACAAAAAAAAGCAAATACAATAAATAAAAATAAAATAGAGTTTTATTGTTTTAAATTAGTTTTTATAATTAAAAATATCACAATCCAAAATAAATAATCTGATATTACCCAACGTTAAGTGTCAAATTTGAGAGATTTATGCAATTTTTTAAACCAAAACCTAAGCCTGATGCACCTTCATCACCAATTTAATTGGAACTTTTTAAATATTGAAGAAAAAATATATCATTAAATAGTAAATTAGAAGGAAAAAATGATAAAAAAAGTATTAAATTATAAGATTAATTTATAATAAAATGATGAGTTAAATTAACAAATAAAGAATAAAAAAAAGCAAGCAAAATAAAAAGAAAAAGAAAAAAGAGCTTTATTATTTTTAATTAGTTTTTATAATTAAAAAATATCACATTTAAAAAAATAAACTGTTTTTACTAAAGTTAAAGTGTCAAATTTGAGAGATTAATGCAATTTGCTAAATCAGAACCTAAGCCTGATGCACTTATAGCACTAATTTAATTCTAACTTTTTAAGAATAAAAAATAAATAATTAAATTTTAAATTAGAATGAAATAATAATAATGACAAAAGTTGAAAATAAAATGATGAATTAAATTAGCAATGAAAGAACAAAAAAAAAAAGCAAGCACAATATAAATAAAAAAGAGCTTTTTTGTTTTTAATTAGTTTTATTATTAAAAATATCACAATCAAAAATAAATAAACTGTTTTTACCCAAAGATAAGTGTCAAATTTGAAAGATTAATGCACTTTGATAAACTAGAACCTAAGCCTAATGCACCTTTATCACCAATTTAATTGCCACTTTTTAAATATTGAAGAAAAAATATATCGTTTATTAGCAATTTAGAAGGAAAAAATGAAGAAAAAATATGAAATAATAAAATTAATTAATAATAAAATGATAAGTTTAATTAATAAAAATAGAACAAAAAAAAAGCATACAGAAAAAAAAGAAAAAGAAAAAAGAGCTTAATTATTTTAAATTAGTTTTTATATTTAAATATCACAATCCAAAACAAATAAACTGTTTTTACAAAAGGTAAAGTTCTAAATTTGAGAGATTAATGCAATTTCCTAAACCAGAACCTAAGCCTGATGCACCTTCATCACCAATTTAATTGCTACTTTTTAAATATTGAAGAAAAAATATATCATTAAATATTAAATTAGAAGGAAAAGATGAAGAAAAAATATGATATAATATGATTCATAAATAATAAAATAATGAATTAAATTAACAAAGAAAGAACATAAAAAAGCAAGCACAATAAAAAGAAAAAGAAAAATGAGCTTTATTGTTTTTAATTAGTTTTTATTATTAAAATATCACAATCCAAAATAAATAAACTATTTTTACTTAAGGTTAAGTGTCAAATTTGAGAGATTAATACACTTTCCTAAACCAGAACCTAAGTCTGATGCACCTTCATCACCAATTTAATTGGAACTTTTTAAAATTGAAGAGAAAATATATCATTAACTAATAAATTAGAAGGAAAAAATGAAGAAAAAATATGAAATAATAAAATTAATTAAAAATAATATGAATAATTAAATTAACAAAGAAAGAACAATAAAAAGAAAAAGAAAAAAGATATTTATTATTTTAAATTAATTTTTATAATTAAAAATATCACAATCCAAAATAAATAAATCAACTGCTTTTACTAAAGTTAAAGTACCAAATTTAAGAGATTAATGCAATTTGCTAGACCAGAACCTAAGCCTAATGCACCTCCATTACCAATTTTATTGGAACTTTTTAAAATTGAAGAAAAAATAAAAATTAAATAGTAAATTAGAAGGAAAAAATGAAGAAAAAACACGTAATAATAAGATTAATTAATAAAAAAATGATGAATTAAATTAACAAAGAAAGAACAATAAAAAGTAAGCACAATAAAAATAAAAAGAAAAAGAAAAAAGAGCTTTATTATTTTAAATTAGTTTTTATAATTAAAAATATCACAATCCAAAATAAATAAACTGTTTTTACTAAAGGTAAAGTGTCAAATTTGAGAGATTAATGCAATTTGCTAAACCAAAACCTAAGCCTGATGCACCTTCATCACCAATTTAATTAGAACTTTTTAAAATTGTGAAAAAATTTATCATTAAATAGTAAATTAGAAGGAAAAAATGAAGAATACTAAATAATAAGATTAATTAATAATTAAATAATGAATTAAATTAACAAAGAAAGAAGAAAAAAAAAGCAAGCACAATAAAACGAAAAAGAAAAAAAGAACATGATTGTTTTTAATTAGTTTTATAATTAAAAATATTGGGAGGGGG